>NC_073627.1:100033283-100336314 GCF_029407905.1 Bubalus kerabau | reverse complement strand
GGTGCTGCAGAAGACTCTTCAGAGTCCTTTGGACTTTAGGAGATCCAACCAGTCCATCCTAAAGGAGATCAGTCCTGGGTGTTCATTGGGAAGACTGATGTTAAAGCTGAAACTGTGATACTTTGGCCACCTAATGTGAAGAACTGACTCATTTGAAAAAACCCTGATGCTGGGGAATGTTGAGGGCGTGAGGAGAAGGGGACAACAGAGGATGAGATGGTTGGATGGCATCACCGACATGATGTACATGAGTCTGAGTAAACTCCAGGAGTTGGTGATGGACAGGGAGGCCTGGCATGTTGCAGCCCATGGGGTCACAAACAGTTGGACATGACTGAGTGACTCAATTGAACTGAACTGAAAGATAAGGTAAAACTTTAGGATTAGGATAAATTTGATTGTCAGAGAATAAATTTAAAACCTGATGCTGTAGGCAATAGAAGTTTTTGTAATTTTAACACAGGTGAGAAATATGATGTAAGGCTTCAGAAAAATGCAGGATTGATATGAGGCAAATTCCTAGAATTTAGTGGAGACAAAGCAATTATTAAAATAATCCAGTCTTGGCAAAGGAAGAAATTGTTGTAGTCCAGCAGAAAGGGAAAGGAAAAGATAGATGTGAGGATCTTTTCAAAGCATAACTAATCTCATGATATATTTATAAAACGTTTCTAAAATACAAAGGCAGAAGAAGAAATAAAGATTCATTCAAGGTTTTCAGCCACAAGATGAGAAGGGTGATTTTATGTGATTCTGAAACATAGCTCTAGATTCCTCCAAAATGATTCCTTGTGTATCATTTTTAACTGTTTTATATAGATTATGCTAAATAACCATTGCTTTTATTTTTCACAGATTATCTGAATGTTTTCCCCATGTAACTAATATGCTAATGGCTTTAAGCTTTCAATTCCTCTTATTTTCTGTTATATAATAATGGTGGTTACATTGTCTATGTTCAGTAAATTTAATAAATTAATTAAGTGATAGACCTTTCTCTGACAGATATAGGTGAAGTCTTTAAAAATAATTTCACAGAGAATTTTCTTATGATGTTTCAATTGTCATATCTTATAGTCAGCACTTCTCAACCCAGGGTGTATTCTATCTAGACAATTCCTAGGCAGGGGAAAAAACAAAACACATTGCTTTTAATTAAACTGGAATCCATTTTTTAAGAGAATATGTAGATAGTTTCCTTGTTATATACCACTACCAATTTCTTATTTCTTTCAAATATCCAGAAGGAAATCTCATATTGTATAGGATAAATTATTTCTGAATTGAAATTTTGCTTAATACCTTAATGTGAGATCTGGTTCATGAAACTTACTGAGTTCATGGAACTCACCCTGCATTTGTGCCCCTCTAAGATTTCAGCAGTGCTGATTCAGGTAAAAAAGCATCATTGTCAGGAGTAAGATGAACCAAAAAACATTTAGGTAAAATTATCTAAATTTAAATGAAGTATAGTATATTATTGAATGACAATATCGTATTTCCTTCCCCTAGCCTCCAAAAACCTGGCCCCCACTACTTCCAAACACACACACCAAGTCCTTATGTGACCAGTACACAGGGCAGGGAGGTATTTAGGTAGCACTAGCCAGGGAAGAGTTCTGTGTTCTACCTTGTCTGTTTCCCAAGCTTCAGGGTTGTCTCTCTTGCTGTGGCAAGTGAAGTTGAATTAGGTCATGTGCCATCATCCCATAGATGATAGTGACCAGGAGGTTTTTGAGCCTGGTATTTCTCTCTATGGGTTCTATGAGCATTATTGTGTTAAGATTTAATAATAGTCATATTAGTCTTCTAGGACTGCCAGAAAAAAAAGTTTCATGGACTACATGACAAAAAAAGAAAAGAAATATCTGTTTATCTTCTCTCAGTTCTGGAGGCTGGTACCTTTTCCTGTTCTATAACATAAGTCATTGAATTAGGGCCCCACCCTTATGACATCATTATCCTTAACAACCTCCTTAAAGGTCTTACCTTCAAATGTAATCATATGGGACTTACAGACTTGGGATATAAATTTTAGGGGGATATAATTCAGAGCATGATAATACCAATTTCAGAAAGTATTGCCATCTCTGCTAATACTATTTGTAAAAATATCCACAAAATCCTATTAGCCATAAATATTCTTTGCAATCAAAACCTTTCTGATTCTGTAATGAACACAAGGAATCATCTAATAGTTATCACTCATTTTCTTCATTCTTGGCAGTAACAAGTAACATTATCTCAGAATTGTAAACTATCATCATAATGTTTGGTGGAAAACAGGCATAATGACCCCTGGCAGCTTTCAAATTGCCATTAGTCGGATTCTTAATGTATCATGAATATAACCTATTATATCTTATACTTAAAAAAAGTTAACACCTGTTCATTATGAAAACATCAAGAAAATAAGGAATTAAAGGGAAATTCATCCACTTGATAAAGGCATCTGTGAAAAACTTGTAACTAACATTTTGGACTTCCCAGGTAGTGTTGCTGCTGCTGCTAAGTCGCTTCAGTCGTGTCCAACTCTGTGCAACCCCATAGATGGCAGCCCCCTAGGCTCCTCTGTCCCTGGGATTCTCCAGGCAAGAATACTGGAGTGGGTGTTAGTGGTAAAGAATCCACCTGCCAATGCAGGAGAGTAACAGATGTGAGTTTGATTCCTGGGTGAGGAAGATCCCCTGGAGAAGGACATGGCAATCCATTCCAGTATTCTTGGTTAGAGAATCCCATGGACAGAAGGGCCTGGCAAGCTATGGACCATGGGGTTGTAAAGAGACAGATACAACTGAAGCAACTAGCACACAAGTAGCAGGCAATGTAATTTTTTTTTAATTTAAATTTATTTTTTTTAATTTAATTTTTTAAATTTTATTTTATTTTTAAACTTTACAATATTGTATTAGTTTTGCCAATTATCGAAATGAATCCGCCACAGGTATACATGTGTTCCCCATCCTGAATCCTCCTCCCTCCCCATACCATCCCTCTGGGTCGTCCCAGTGCACCAGCCCCAAGCATCCAGTATCGTGCATCGAACCTGGATTGGCAACTCGTTTCATACATGATATTATACATGTTTCAATTAATTTTATTTTTTATTGAAGTATGGTTTATTTACAATATATTAGTCTTTTTTTTTCTTTTTTAATTGAAATATAGTTAATTTATGTTACATTAGTTTCAGGTGTAAACAATCATTTAGGGTGTATATATACATATATTTGTGTGTGTGTGTGTATATATATAATTTTTGAGGACCATACATAATGTAAAAGATTATATAATAAGCATATACACAGAGAAGAGTAAAAAGAACAGTGTGGTATGGGGGAGAATCTCAGAACTGACTGCTTAGACATGAAAAATGGTGTCCAGTTGGGCAAAGGAAATTCAACTGAGGATGAGAAAAACAAGATGGACAATGAGCCAGGAGAAGGTGTTGAATTTTCACTTCTTTGGTATCTAGCACATAGACCCTTTCTGCTGTAATAAGAGCTTTACAGCTCCTGGACAGGCCAGCCCGGCAGAGATTACAACAAGACCTGAGAACCTTTAGTTCTCCTAAAGTGAGGACAACAAGTCAATACCTGGCATGAAGAGGATGTACCATGCAAGGGAACAGAGGCTGTTTCAACTGGCAGAGACTGGAGAATTTTCTCTAGGTCTAACGACTAGTCCTGGCAAAGTAGTGGACTGTCCTTGCCTACAATTCCATTGTGGGCCTAAAAAAGAGCAGAAGTATAGATGCTGGGAGTTGCTGCCATCCACTGGGGTGTTGGTCTATATTATTGTTCAGATGGCAGTCCAGGTAGGAAATAAAGTGTCAAAGGTGTGGGTGACAGATACGGGCCTTAAAGATTTAATTTCCCAGGCAGTTTCCAAAACTGTAATTGTTACCTCCATTTGCTATTTAATATGTGTTTTCTGTTAACATACTGCTTACATTTCTCCACACTGGGTTGTTAACTAGTAAATAAGTTACATCAGGCAATGGCACCCCACTCCAGTACTCTTGCCTAGAAAATCCCACGGGCAGAGGAGCCTGGAAGGCTGCAGTCCATGGGGTTGTGAAGAGTCAGACACGACTGAGCGACTTCACTTTTATTTTTCACTTTCATGGCTTTGAGAAGGAAATGGCAACCCACTCCAGTGTTCTTGCCTGGAGAATCCCAGGGAGGGGGGAGCCTGGTGGGCTGCCGTCTATAGGGTCACACAGAGTCGGACATGACTGAAGTGACTTAGCAGCAGCAGGAGTGATGGACAAAGAAAATATGCCAATTTACTATAGTCTATGAAGTATCTTTGGAAACTGTACACAAATATGCATGATACAAATGCTAAAACTATAAGTAAAACTCTTGATAGTCATCAATTTCAAGGTAAAAATAATTCAAATCAATATATTATCATATGGAAAGAAGATATGATGAATCTATTGATTTAACCAAAACTATGGTATTAGAATTTATTTTAAAATTTGGCATATGACATTATATTTTATCAATATCACTAAGGTAAATAAAGCATTTTTCCCATATTTCCTAGGAATAAAGAGCAAATAAACTATAGAGCACAAGTTTTCCTTTTTATTCTGAAGGAGGGAATGGATGTAATATTATTTTTTGACTGCATATTTTTTGTTCATCAAAAAATAAATGAAGCAACACTTTTCTACCTGAAGTGGCATATTTGGCAATTGCGTGCTTAGTGCATATTTTCCCTCCTCTCACATAATGCTGGTATGGATGAAAAACATGCTGATGAGTAGGATTTTAGGCTGAGGTTTTAATCTGAAATATTTTCAATGTTTCTCTTACCAATTTACTACCAATAATGCTGGGGGCTGAAAAGTAGTGTTGGGAGAGTTTAAATGCTTACATTATCTGTATAAATGCCAATTTACCAAAAAATTGACAACTGGAAAAAACACAGTGCAATACTGAATTAAATAAATGTCATAATCTCTCAACTTCAAATGCATTATTGTTTAATATACTAAGCATATGGATCTAACATTAGGTACTACTTTAGACATTATTGTAAAAAGTTGTATAAATTTCAAAGCAGTTTCACTGGTATAAACACCTCCAAATGTAAAATCACTTTAATTTTTCATTTTGATATTGGAAGTCTCCTTGTCTTTTTAGGCTATTTATATATTGATGAACTAATTAAGACATTGACTAAGTTGGTTAGAACATGTGGAAATGTAAGCCTTTGGGACATCATTAGTTAATTCTATATTTTATAGGTCATTCACTACTTACTAGCTCTGACTCAACATCTGTCTTTGCCTATATGTATAATTATTTTTCCCCTAACATGCAGTTAACTTTGTAATGTTTCTTAATAGAAAATACATACATATAATATGTTCAAAAAATACAGAAGGTATACATAAAATGACAAAATAGAGAAATGTTTTAATACCTTTGTGTGTCTATTTTAAAGTAAATATTATGATCCCAGGAGTTATAGTGCATGGGTTCAGATTTTGGCTTTGCTGCTTACTGCTATCTCAGCAATTGATTTAGTTTGTCTCTACCACAGCTTGCACATCTGTAAATACAGATAATGACAATGTCTTTCCCACAGAGTGATCAGGATTAAGTGAGCTATCATAAATAAGAGTTTCTGGTATACAATAAGCATAAAAATTGATCAGAAGTATATTACTCTAAGGTTATGTATGAACCCACACATTTTTATAAAAATTGACATACCATATGAACTTTTTTCACTTAATATAATGTGTTGGCATTTTAAAATTTTTCCTCTCCTTATGGAGACATTTGTTTGTGTAATCTTTCAAAAATCTGCACAGCAATTTGCAATGAACATTGGTCTACATATATGTTTGTGCATCTGTTCCAATGATTCCTTCAGAATAAATTCCTAGATGCAAATATATTAAGTTGAAAGTATTTGTGAAGACTATTTTGAAACAGGTGTCATGTCTTCAATAGTACAAGTATATGACCATTTCTCTTCACTTTTACTAGCACAAAACATTGCACTCTTCTATTTTATCAAATTTAAAATCTATTGCTTCATTTTACATTCAATTATCTGTACAATTAGGCAATATTTACTATTTATCATTTAATTTTTTCTTTTATCCTTTTTATATATATTTGTCTTTTTCTTACTGATTTCTAAGAGATCATTCTATAATGAAATATTTTCTGAAAATATTGGTTAAAATGATCAAATAAATAACTATTTTCAAAGTTCCAGTGTACAGTAATGAGGCTCTTAACTGTCTAGATAAAATCTGGAAAGCTGGGAAGATCTAATAAATTTGTTAGCTCCAGTAATAACTTTTTCTTGATACATTATATACACACACACACACACACACACACACACACATATATATTCAAACAATGTTGTATTAGTTCCAGGTCTTATTTGGTTATACATTATTTGGTTATACATATACATGTTTCTATTTTTTTTCAAATTATTTTCCCATTTAAGGTTATTACAGACTATTGAGCAGAGTTCCCAAATGCAGGCCTTCAGTGCTACCTTAGACAAGATAGACTTAATTGATATTTATAAAGCATTTGATCCAAAAGCAGCAGAATATACATTCTTCTCAAGTGCATAAGAAACACTTTCCAGGATTGACCACATAATGGGCCACAAAGCAAGTCTCAGTAAATTAAAAAAAAAAAAAATCATATAAAGCATGTTTTCTGACAACAATACTATGAAATGAGAAATCAACTACAAGAAAAACTGTATACACACACACACACACACACACACACTAAACAATATGATGCTAAATAACCAATAGATCACTGAAGAAATCAAAGAGGAAATAAAAAAAACACCTAGAGAAAATGAAAATAAAAGCCAACAATTCAAAACCTATGGGATACAGCAAAAGCAGTTCTAAGAAGGAAGCTTATAGCAATAAAATCTTACCACAGGAAACAAGAAAAATCCCAACCTTACCCCAAAAGCAACTAATGAAAGAAGATAAAAGCTAGCTCTTTGAAAAGATAAACAAAATTGATAAACCTTTATCTAGTAGAGATTTCAATGCATGTAATTTTGAGCAGTCTCATTCTTATAGCAGTCATTTCCTTTAGAAGCTACTTGCTTTGGGTTTGTTTTTTCATTGTTGGTTTCCACTTCATTGCTTCATACCTCCTCTCTGTTGATATTTTATCCATCCATGTCCTGTCTTTGCTCCTGAGTATTATTTGCTTCACACACATCAACCGTATTCTCTTCTCGTACAAGTCATCCACATTCTCAGATATATTTGGGAAGGTGTTAAGATAGCTACAATAACTACTATTACCCTGATTAGAGAAAAAATTTCCGAGGCTGGTAAAACCACTTGTCAGATCCAACACCACACTGAGATAATTGTTACAGTTGAATGTGAGATCTTTATTTATTCTTTTAATCAAAACATAGCCTCTATATTTGAGCCTACCTAACTAAAAAGAGAGTTTCCCTGGTGACTTAGTGGTAAAGAATCTGCCTGCCAATGCAGGAGATGTGGGTTTGATCCCTGGGTGGGTAAGATCCCCTGGAGAAGGAAATGGTAATGCACTCCAGGATTCTTGCCCGAGAAAACCCATAGATAGAGAAGCCTGGTGGGCTATAGCCCATGGGGTTGCAAAAGAATCAGACACTACTTAGAAATTAAGCAACAACAACAAACTAAAAACATAATTTCCAAACTTGCTTGGATGAAAATGTATATGAAAATGAACATTAGCCACATGCTTAAAAAAATAAAAACAACAACAACAACAAAAACAGAAAAAAAACAGTCAAAACTTATCAGAGTTAACTTCCAGCAAATCCCAAGTAAATCAGTATACAAGTTACCCTACTAAAATAAGATGCACTATAAAATTTTACAATAATTTCAAAGAAATTAACACTCTGGAACCCTACATTTTTTTTCATTTTCATAATAATTTGCATTTTACCAACAGACTCCAAAAGTATTGCTTTCATACTTCTATTTAGTTACAAACTTTCATATTATTCTAAATGCCAAGAAATTGGGCTAAATAACAGGGGGGTATAAGGAAAAAATATTTTAACTGTTATTTTGGTTTTAAGTAAAATCTCTAGGATAATAAAATACAATAGTGTTAATAAACTGACATATTTTTAAACTTCTCCTATGACATTATTGTTTAATCAAAGTACGTTTGAAAAGTAATATTCTTGAAAATGACTAAGGCATTTTACTTGACATAAAACAGATCATCTGTTTCTTCTTGTCCATTTTTTGGAGCCAGTATATACCACCACAATTTACTATACTTAGGAAAAGATAGTCATGTTCTTTATTTAAGAATATTAGTCAAGAGAAGCAAGAAAAGTGATATTAACAATCTATAGCCTTGCTGATATATCTGTAATATATACAGAAGGTGAGGAAAAGCAAATAAAAAGTAACACCCACAAATTCAGTAAATTTTCATCAAGTAAATCTGTAAGTAAGAATGAAGGCTGATAAATACCAATGATATTTTGTCTTCTAATTTATATTTGAGCAGGTGAGCCCCTCTGGAAAACCTGCCACTTAAACTGAAAAGGCAAGGCACTTGTGGTTGTTAGCCAAGTTAAAATATGCAAACTACAGTGTTTGAGTAAGACATTTGTCCAAAATTGAAAGAGTCAATTCATTTATTGTGAGGTAAAGATCATCTTTGTCAAACATCAGCTTTGATTATGATATAAATTTTACTATTTCTCTGGGGTTATTATATACCAAATTGCATAAAATAATGTTCTTTCTTGTCACATAAATTTAAACTCAAAATCACAGTAACACTTCCCAATGGCAACATGTTTTGCCTTATCAATGTCTAGAAGTAATTTGATAATGAAGCTTCCTGAGAGAGACAGTTAAATATTACTAAACATTTACACTGACAGTCAGTGCTGGGCCCTGCATGTGACTTTTCATCTCCCTCTGGTGGGAAAAAGAAATAGTGAGATGATAGAAATGATAATTTAGATGACTGAGACAAGAAGCTAGTAACACCAGGCTGATAATAAAATCATGTTCCCATAGACTTTCCTGACTTAAATATTTTCTTTTTGTAAAATATTGTGATTCAATACAACTTGGAATACAGCAAGAATTTTTAAACATTGGTAATATTCCAACTTCCTTATAGCAAAGAGTATAAAATTGGTACAACACATGCTGTAATCAAAATGCCAGGAGAGATATCAACAACCTCAGACATGCAGATAATACAACTCTAATGGCAGAAAGTGAAGAACTAAAAAGCCTCTTGATGAAGGTGAAAGAGAAGAATGAAAAAGCTGGCTTAAAACTCAATATTCAAAAAATGAAGATCATGACATCTGGTCCCATCACCTCAGATTTTCTTTTCTTGGGCTCCAAATTAACTGTGGATGGTGACTGCAGCCACAAAATTAACACTTGCTCCTTGGAAGGAAAGCTATGGCAAAACTAAACAGTGCATTAAAAAGCAGAATCATCACATTGGTGACAAAAGTCCATATAGTCACAGTTATGGTTTTTCCAGTAGTCATGTATGGATGTGAGAGTTGGACCATGAAGAATGCTGAGTACCAAAGAATTGATGCTTTTAGATCATGGTTCTAGAGAAGACTTTTAAGAGTCCCTTGGATAGCAAGGAGATCAAACCAGTCGATCCTAAAGGAATACAACCCTGAATATTCATTGAAAGGACTGATGCTGAAGTTGGAAGCTCCAATATGGGCCACCTGATGTGAAGAGACGACTCATTGGAAAAGACCCTGATGCTGGGAAAGATTGAGGGCAGGAGGAAAAGGGGGTGAGAGAGGATGAGATAGTTAGATGGCATCACCAACTCAATGGACATGAGTTTGAGCAATCTTTGGGAGATACTGAAGGACAGGGAAGCCTGGCACGCTTTAGTCCATGGGGTTAACAAAGAATCAGACACGATTTAGCAACTGGACAACAACAACATGTACTATAATTTTTTAAATATTTACAATTTATTTTCATCTTCTTTCCTCTCTCCTTTTATAAATGTAAATCAAGACAAGCACATTGGATAACATTCAGACTTGCTATGAAAATTTAATGTTGTTCACAGTTGATTTTCTGTGTTCTAGGTTGAGAAATACTGTAACAATTTCTATCTCACAGAATGAGGTTTTTTTGTTTGTTTGTTTTTTGTTTTTTGAAGTTTAGAATACCAGAAGATCTCATTTGTCTTATTATATCATAGACCATCACATATTGAAGGGCAAGTTATATTTTTTAAAAAAAGCAACAGTTATAGTCCTGAATGCAGGGGGTATTTTCAAATACTGCTTAAGGTGTTCACTTCATATTTTCTCATTTTGAATGTCAACCTGCCCCTTTAAGTTAAAAGCAGTTATATGTGTCTACTTTAACATGCCTCCTTAAATATGCATTGTGCATCTAAGATATCCTAGTATTTCTCAGATCCTTGAACATTTATTATACTTTACCATCCATCCTGAGAACCTTCCTAAACTCTAGTTTCATGATGAAATGTGGAAAAAATAAGAGTGACTTTGCAATAGTGTTCTTTCACTTACCACACATAACCTTATGCATTTGTCTACTTCTCTGAGCCAAAGCGTTTTAATCTATTATAAAATAGGGCTATCACTACACAGAGGATTTCTATGAAGATTAAGTGAGATAAGGTACATCAAAGTGTACAGAACAATGCCAGCAAATAAATGCATTTTTTTTCTTTTATTCTCTCATGAATGTCTCAAAACTTGGCCATGTCTTGGACCATACTGCTAAGATGTTTTTCTCTAAAATGCCTAATCTCTCAAACACTCCTTCCAAGGATCACTTAACCCTGCTGCCTCTCCATGCCTGTGAGTGCTCACCTTCTGCGTTATAGCACTCTCCCATGTTTAAGTCCATCAGACCATTCTGGTTTCACTTCCTCCTCAGCCCTGTCTGAACTCCACATTCAGTGCTGCCAGAGATGTATTTTCCAGCATCCTGGATTCCTTCACTCCATTATCTGCCTGTCTTATTTCAGAACATCCCAAACCTGAGTTAAAGACTTCTTCACCTTTAGCCAGTTCTCCTGTTTATAAGATACAAAGCAGAGTCCAGGTATTTCTACATAAAACTTCCTAGATATTTCCAGTACATTTATCACACTCAAACGTGTGTTATGTGGAAATCAAAAATTAAACCAGAGACATCATGCATGACCCCAGGGCATTGGCAATATATAATACAACCTGGTTTTCCTAAAACTGACTGGTTTTGCCCTATATTCTTTAGGCTTATAGAAATATTTTTGTCTTTTTAAAGAGAAATATTTGCAGCAATTTAGTCCTCTCAAAAGCTAGAATTCAAATAGATCAGTTATCATCATTCACAACTGGAATGCTGGCAGAGTCAGCCATTGCTGATACCTGCCACTGCTGAACCCATTCCATTTTTTTCCTCTCTTCAATTTTTCATTCTGTAGGTGTGGTTTGAAACTCATTCCTTTTACAAAGACTATTTTTTAAGGCCCTACATCTGGAATTACAGTATGCCACAAGATGGCACCATAGAACTGGCTACGTACATCAAAATGTTAAAATACTCCAGTTGTGGCTGTGCAGAGGACATATGTAAGTCTACTTTGGGTTCATCCTATAAAACAGTCATTTTAAAGTAGCATAGATTTTTAAAAAATAACTCATTCAGCTTAGTTCAGTCACTCAGTTATGTCCAACTCTTTGCGACTCCATGGACTGCAGCACGCCAGGCTTCCCTGTACATCACAAACTCCTGCAGCTTACTCAAACTCATGACCGTTGTATCGGTGATGCCATCCAACCATCTCATCCTCTGTCATCCCCTGCTCCTCCCTCTTTCAATCATTCCCAGCATCAGGGTCTTTTCAAGTGAGTCAGTTCTTCGTATTAGGTGGCCAAAGTATTGGAGTTTCAGCTTCAGCATCAGTCCTTCCAATGAATATTCAGGACTTATTTCCTTTATGATGGACTAGGTGGATGTCCTTGCTATCCAAGGGACTCTAAAGAATCTTTTCCAATGCCACAGTTCAAAAGCATCAATGTTTCAGCACTCAGCTTTCTTTATGGTGCAACTCTCACATCTATACATGAGTACTGGAAAAACCATAGCTTTGACTAGACAAACACTTGTTGGTCAAGTAACGTATGTGCTTTTTAATATGCTGTCTAGGTTGGTCATAGCTTTTCTTTCAAGGAGCAAGCGTCTTTTAATTTCATGGCTGCAGTCACCATCTGCATGATTTTGGAGACCCCCAAAAAAAGTCTGCTACTCTTTCCACATCTATTTGGCATGAAGTGATGGGACCAGATGCCATGATCTTCGTTTTTTGAATGTTGAGTTTTAAGCCAACTTTTTCACTCTCCTCTTTCATCAAGAGGCTCTTTAGTTCTTCTTCACTTTCCGCCTTAAGAGTGATGTCATCTGCACATCTGAGGTTATTGATATTTCTCCCAGCAATTTTGATTCCAGCTTATGCTCCATCCAGTCTAGCGTTTCTCATGATGTTCTCTGCATATAGGTTAAATAAGCAGGGTGACAATATACAGCCTTGATGTACTCCATTCCCTATTTGGAACCAGTCTTTTGTTCCATTTCCAGTTCTAATTGTTGTTTCTTGACCTGCATACAGATATCTCACTAGGCAGGTCAGGTGGTCTGGTATTTCCATCTCTTGAAGAATTTTACACAGTTTGTTGTAATTCACACAAAGGCTTTGGCGTAGTCAATAAAGCAGAAGTAGATGTTTTTCTGGACCTATCTAGTTTTTTTGATAATCCAATGGATGTTGGCAGTTTGATCTCTGGTTCCTCTGCCTTTTCTAAATCTAGCTTTAACATCTGGAAGTTCACGCTCACGTACTGTTGAAGCCAGGCATGGAGAATTTTGAGCATTACTTTGCTAGTGTGTGAGATTAGTGGATTGTGTGGTAGTTTGAACGTTCTTTGGTATTGCCTTTCTTAGAGACTGGAATGAAAACTGACCTTTCCCTGGATTGTGGCCACTTCTGAGTTTTCTAAATTTGCTGGCATATTGAGTGCAGCCCTTTCACAGCATCATCTTTTAGGATTTTAAAGAGCTCAACTGAAATTCTATCACCTCCAGTAGCTTTTTCATAGTAATGCTTCCTAAGGCCCACTTGACCTTGCTTCCAGGATGTTTGGTTCTGGGTGAGTGATCACACCATCATGATTATCTGGGTCATGAAGATCTTTTTTATACACAGCTCTTCTGTGTATCCTTGCCACCTCTTAATATCTTCTGTTTCTGTTACATCCATACCATTTCTGTCCTTCATTGAGCCCATCTTTGCATGAAATGTTCCCTTGGTATCTCTGATTTTCTTGAAGAGATCTCTAGTCTTGCCCATTCTATTGTTTTCCTGTATTTCTTTGCATTGACCACTGAGGAAGGCTTTCTTATCTCTCCTTGCTATTCTTTGGAACTCTGCATTCAAATGGGTATATCTTTCCTTTTCTCTTTTACCTTTCACTTCTCTTCTTTTCTCAGCTATTTGTAAGGCCTCCTCTGACAACTATTTTGCCTTTTTGCATTTATTTTTCTTGGGGATAGTCTTGATCCCTGCCTCCTGTTCATAGTTCTTCAGGCACTCTGTCTATCAGATCTAATCCCTTGAATCTATTTGTCACTTCTACTGTATAATCATTTGGGATTTGATGTAGGGCATACCTCAATGGTAGTGGTTTCCCCTACTTTCTTCAATTTAAGTCTGAATTTTGTAACAAAGAGTTCATGATCTGAGCCACAGTCAGCTCCTGGTTTGCTGACTGTGTAGAGCTTCTCCATCTGACTGCAAAGAACATAATCAATTTGATTTTGGTATTGACCATCTGGTGATGTCCATGTGTAGAGTCTTCTCTTGTATTGTTGGTAGAGGGTGTTTGCTATGACCAGTGCACTCACAATAGTTTTAATAAAAATTTTTAAATTTTAAAGCTAATACTTTAAACATTACTTTGATAATTGACAGTTACTAGCTAAACTTAGGGGCTTCCCAAGTGGCGCTAGTGGTAAAGGACCCATATGTCAATGCAGGAGATAAAAGAAATGTGGGTTCAATCCCTGGGTGGGGAAGATCCCCTGGAGATGAGCATGACAACCCACTCCAGTATTCTTGCCTGGAGAATCCCATGGAGAGGAGCCTGGTGGATTACAGTCCATAGTGTCTCAAAGAGTCTGACAGGACATAGGTGACTTAGCAGCTGCAGCAGCTAACCTTAGTCCCTTCTGCCCTGCTCCCTTTTCTTTTCCCTATATTGATTTGCTCTTTTGCAAAACTCAGAGCACTGCAAGTGAATGTCACAGGGCCCTCCTCCCTCCATAGATGCCCACTCTACAAAAGCTCATCACCATTAGGACCAAGCTGATTAGCTTCCTCAGAACTCCTAATTAACTTGCTAGTCTCTTTTATATCTTTCCACTCCACACCCAACCTATTTCGTAAGTGCAAATGTGTTGGCTCATGTGTCACTGTCTTAGCTTCCTGCTCTTCGAGCTTATTTCGGTTATGATTATCAAGATCAAAAAAGCTAAAATATAAAAATTTTAAATGAAAGAATACTCTAGGTTCTGCAAAGTCCCTAATGCCTTTTCTTTCAGTCAAAAAAAAATATATATTTATATATATTCCCTTCTTTTAAAGTTCCCCATTTGTTGTAAAATCAACTTACACAGTTATTTCTAAAGAGTACACTCAGCTAACTCAACAACCCTCCACTTACTAGTCCTGCAAAGTTCAGGAATGATGGACATGACAGTGGACTCTAGAATCCAAAGGCCTGGGTTTAACCCTGGCTTTGCTGTCACTAGTTAGGAGAGCTTCAACAGCTTGCTGAATTTCTTCAGGCATCTGCCTCATTTATAGAAGGAGGTCATAGTATTTTAGGAGAGTTATGAGAATTATGTAAGGGGCTTTGCTGGTGGCTTAGATGGTCTACAATGCAGGAGACCCAGGTTCCATCCTTGGGTCGGGAAGATCCCTGGAGAAGAGAATGGCTATCAACTCCAGTATTCTTGCCTGGAGAATTCCATGGAGGAGCTTGGTGGGCTACAGTCAATGGGTTGCAGAGTCAGACGTGACTGAGCAACTAACACTTTCACACATGTAAGTGTGTGGCACAAAGTCACTAGTAATTATCAAATTTTACCTGTGAGCATTCTATTACGTTTAATCACATGAAGGGCCAACCTCCACTTTTTCTTGAGAGATGCAAAATACAGATACAGAATAGTGAGCACAGAATGCAACTATTAAAACATTTTTAAAACTACACCTTTGTACACATATGCTTTTTGTACATGCTGCTAAGTCGCTTCAGTGGTGTCCAACTCTGTGCGACCCCATAGATGGCAGCCCACCAGGCTCCCCCGTCCCTGGGATTCTCCAGGCAAGAACACTGGAGTGGGTTGCCATTTCCTTCTCCAATGCATGAAACTGAAAAGTGAAAGTGAAGTCACTCAGTCCTGTCCGACTCTTAGCGACCCCATGGACTGCAGCCTACCAGGCTCCTCCATCCATGGGATTTTCCAGGCAAGAGTACTGGAGTGGGGTGCCATTGCCTTCTCCGCTTTTTGTACATAGATTCTCTTTAAAAGAATGTGCTTACCTAGAAAACATGTTTATCTCAAAACAGAATTGAGGGAGTGAAGGGGAGGAAATAGGGGAGGAAATGTTACTTTTCCTTCTTCCCCTTTGAGATTTTTTTAAAACTATGCAGTTACTTTCAAAATTTCAAGAAAAAGTGAAGAAGATAGTATTTTAAAATAAACATTGTTACAAAATGATTTTAAAATTTCAAGTATTGTCAGTCTATTTCCCATCTCTCTGCCTGAATAGAATGGAGATAAAGATCATCGTGACTTGTGCATGACCAGCATACCAATCCAGTTCCAGTAATCAAAACACCATTGGACTCATGCTACAAATTAGATGGAGGGAACAGAGCAGCAACATTAAGACAGCCAGGACTAGGCATATAAGAGAAGCAATTCATTTAGGAGTCCCTCTCCTGAAGGTACATGTTCATTGCAGCCAAAGTTGATATAGCCCTATTTGATTCAATAATCCCAATAAGTTCATTCTCTTTTCTTTCCATCATCTTCCAGATTCAGAATATTACTTGAATAACTCAATTTACTTTAGAATCTAAGTCAATTCTAAATGATTTTAATATTTCCTTCTTTAGCATTGAAAGACATGGCTTAAGAAAACCCTGTTTAGTTATATCAGTCACTGTAACTTTGATAATTTTAAATTAAGAGATTGGACATTTAAAAAGCCAAAGGAGGATACAATTTTGTTAGTGTAAATGGCTAATTGGTGAAATGAAATTTATTTTAAAATACTTTGGTTTATTGCAGTGCCAATAAAAAAAAATCACTCTAAAAAATGGCAAGCCTCATTCTAAAATGCTATTTCCAGAAATTCTCCCCTCAGCTATTTAATTACCTCTTAAAGCTCTTGAAGTTTTAGAGCAAACTCAGATTTATTCATTCATTTCTTTTAACTAGAACTATGTGTAACTGATACTGACTGAAAAGAAACTTTTATCCAGAATTGCAAAAGGTGTGGGGAGAGGGACTTATATGGAGTTTAGAGGGAATGTAAACCAGTATAGTTGCCTGGAGGGCAATTTGACAGGGTAAGACATACATAGACTTGTATCTAGCAGTTCCACTTCTACTTTCTGCAATATATCCTGAGTAAATAACAGAACATGTTAACAAAAGTGTTTGTGCAAGTATCCTTATTAGAATACTGTTTCTAATGAAGAAAAGTTAGAAACAACACAGACTTAAATAAGGGAAACAAGTAAAAAAACAATTCCAATGAATCCATGCAATGAATTTTCATAAGACCATTAAGAATTTTATACTTTAAGACACATAGAAATATGTTTATAGTATGCTTTTACTGAAAAGAATGGTGTACAAGACAGTATGGCAGTTTAAAAATACCATATTAAATATATATCATTTATTCACTAACATTAAATATACAGCCAAACAAAATTATAACTCATGCCTGGATGAAATTTGTCTAACACATATTTTCTCCACAAAGCAAATCTGTTATCTTGCACCTAGGAATACTGACAACACTACAACTGGGGGCCATTTAAATAGTAAGAATACCATAATATCCCACAAAAAATGGAGAAATTTCTAAAAACAGTCACTTAGTAGACCATGAAAAGGACACTTGTTTATCAATGTGAATGTCAAATGAGAAGGGAAGGTACCACCTCATTCCACCTTAGCTGGGAGTTGTAAGGGGAGGGGGACTCACTTTTACTGTTCTGTGCATGTCTGGGAATGACAACATTCTATAAGCATTGATTTAGGGTTAACAAAAAGTTTAGGCAGTAGGAAAATTCAGAAAGATGAAATAAAGATCAACAGTATACATCTGAACACACTCAGATACACAGAGTTGATCTACATGAATTTCAGTAATGCAATAGTTTATAACATTCAGTTATGCTAAAAACCATGTTTTAAGTAAATGGTTTTAACTCAAGTTCATGTTTAAAGATAGTGTGACAGTAACTATTATTGTGCATCTCCATGCATCATGGCAACAATTTTTAGAGAAAGTCATATAGTGCTATTAGCCATTGCACTTCATAAGGAATTATGATCACTGTTAAAAATGCAAATTTTTTTTCTTGCCATAATCTTAAGGCAAAGTGGACTTTGTCCCAACCCAAAATATTCTAGAAATATTCAAGCAATATCAGTGTAGTTTAAGTACCACATAAATTTTTGGGTTTACCAAAATGTTATTTTTCAAAAGCAAATAGCAAAGTTGTTCTAATGAGCAAGCAGATTATTATTTTAGGGAATGGGTGAAGGCTGTAGAATTAAACTTCCTGACTTTGCCACTGAGCTTTGTAGTTTTCATGGGCAAGCAAGCTCCTTAAATTTGAAACACAGTATTATCTTGATATTTAAAATAGGATTAATAGCTTATATGTTAATACATTCGGTGTTCTAGAAAAGTGTCTGATACATAGCCACAATACAGTGAATGCCATTATTTTTTGTTCGTACAAAAATATTAATACTGATGTTGAAATATTAGAGGTAGAAAGTTATTAGCAGCCTTTCACTGGTTTATGTAAAAGAATGGAAAATAGCTTTAGAAAAAGCTGAAAATATATAAATAAAACACTATCACTCATTTGAATGAGTATGAATAAGCTTATCATTTGTATTTCCACTATTTTTTACCTCTAATTTCTCAGTACTTTTGCTCCTCACACTGATCTCCTACCATATTTTAAAAAAATTCTTTCATTCTCCCGAATTTCACCTATACCATTTTCTTGTGATCCTCATTTTGAAAGTCCATTTCTCTTCCTCCTAAGTAGTTTCAGGACTCGATCATGTTGACCCTCAGCAGGCTCTTTAAGTCAATCTCATTGACCAGGATGAAGGATGGTGTTGCAGCCAGAGTTCCACCCCTGTCAGGTGGGAAAGTCCCTGCCCAGCAAAGAATGAAGCATTCAATGTGTCTGCCCTTTTCTGAAGAAGGGTCTCAGACAGCCCCCTTCCCTGCTGTCTCAGTTTCCTACGTCCTACAGTGCTGCGTAGTCCTGCATGTGCCGCAGGACAATCATTTAAATAAAGCATTTCATTCTCTAAAGGCCCATTGATCCGTGTGACTTCACTATCAGCACAAACGGGAAGCTCCTGCTTGAATGTGGCAGATGAAAATGGAAATTATATACTCTGATAACACTGACTTTATTATAGCAAAATGATTTGCATTTTGAAAGTTCGGTGTTCTTGCAAAACCTAGAGGGAAAGACAGAATCCTGAGCTACTATGTAGGTCCAGGTGCCGGCAGCAAGGTAGTCGCATGACCTAGTGCTCTTCATGTAACCTGTCTGGGCCTCAGCCTGCCTTGCTGTTGCGGCTGTAAAGCTGTCAGAGCACTGTTTGAGCTCATGTCTTTTTAGGATTGCTGCCAGGATTGAGTGACATAATGGAAACAAATTAGAGTATTTCATAAATGCAGTAATAATCTGTTACATTCATAACATCTAGACTCATCTGTCTCCATTCTCATCAGGACCTTTAAGCTCCCATCTTAATCAAAGATCCTTCTTCAGGTTAAAATGAGTAAAATGAAAATCATAAGCAGTGGTATCAAGTAATTTTCAGGAGGACTGTTAAATATATTTAAATTTTTTTACATTTAAATTGGGGATAAAACTTTAAGTTTTTGTTTGCTTCTACTACAACAGAGTCTTTAGCATGTGCTTTTCAAAGGGACTAATAATCATAAGATATTAGAAAACAAAACAGTTTATCTCAGCTTTTTCTGATAAATTTAATTTGTATACAGCTTTTCAATATGCTGCTCTGTCTTGTCTATATAGGCTGTGCTATAGCCATTTCAAGTTCAGCATTACTGCAAAAGAAGTAATTGATCTTCTATTTCAATATGCCTGCTGTTTCATGAGCTCTCTTACAATTCAGAAGAATCTATTTCTCATTGATGTTGAAAAACATAATAAGGTCACAGCAGGGAGGCTTTAGCTTCATTAAAGAACATTATTATAAAAATAAAATGATCAAGGGCAAATTGTTTCTGTCCTTGTGGTACAGTTTCTGCAGATTCACATTAATCTGAGCATTTAGAGCCACAATAAATTTGTTATCTTCTCTTTATCATTCACTTCACTATTCACTTTCACACTTCACTATGGTAGCCCCTAGTGGTAGAAATATGTCAACTGCTCATGTTCCAGGGCAATTCTTCCTTTGTTGAATACAGAGGAATTAACCCTCCCCGAAAATGAGGACTAAAATATGTCAATAACTGAATTTACTTTTTAAAACATCATAGAGAATGCTGGTGTCCAGCAAATGTAGATGCCAGTAGTACTTAAAAAGCAACTGAGCAGAAAAATGAATTGAAATTTTAACCCCGTCAGGCTTTCATCTATCATGGGAGCCTATAATTGGGGAACAACAGAGAAGAATTTAAGATAGAGAATCAGTGATTGCTCTATTAATCTACTTTAACTAATACTAAAATCTGACAGAGCACATTACAAGCTGTAGGCAGTAAGGCTTATCAATTCATTACTACTTTCAAGGTTCTTCCTGGCTTTCTTTTTGCCTTAAGCTCCTAGCAAAGGACAGCCTTTTACAGTTCAATTTCTGTTTATTTTTGACCACTTTTAATTATATTTGATGGCCTATTTCTGTACCACTGAAGTTACTGGAGTTGCAAAGCACTTTGTTGTTATAATGATAGCTCCCTTGAAGTCTGTTCATTATTAATTGCTTTTTGAAAGTGCTGCTTGCTCTCAACTCACTTTTTATAAATATTTAAATAACTGAATTTCTATAACATAAATATCTATGCACATAAGATAGGGATTCTATTGCCTGTTTAATAGGTTACAGATAGCAGTAGAATAAATTTTTTAATAAATTTCTGTAGTTTAATATTAATTTGAAATGTTTCATTAAATCATCTTGTAGTAAGTTCTCATGAATAGCTATGTCTCAAAACAATCAATGATGTAAGAGTTTGATATTTTGAACCTAAAATTCTAAAAAAAAGTTTATAAAATAGAATGAGTACTTTTCATAAAGATGAATAAAATCCTATAATTAATCTATGTGTATTAGACATTACAATTCTTAGTTTTTTAAGATGAAATGAAGGAGTTTACTAAAAGGGATCTTATCACACAAATATATTATTGCTCAGGAAAAAAATGGCAGGAGAATGAGGATAATAAAATTAAAAAGCCTTAATATTGTTTAAAAAAAACACATGTATACCTGTGGCGGATTCATTTTGATATTTGGCAAAACTAATACAATTATGTAAAGTTTAAAAATAAAATTAAAAAAAAAAAAAAGACTGATGGTTTGACCACAGGCATTAACTTCTTTTTCTCAAATATCAGGCAAATGACCGCAAAATACTTGTTTTAAAAAATCAACTTAGCGAGGCGATACTACTAGAAGCGAGATGATGACAGCAGAAGGTTAAGGGCAGGTGACAGTGCCGGGCACTGTTCTAACTCAGTATCAGTAACAGCCCTATCATTACCTCCACTTCATAAATGTGAAAATAAAGGCACAGAGACATCAAGCAACTTGCTAATCAATATTCATTAAGTGATAAAGCTAGGAGTCAAATCCAGGCAGTCTGGTTTCAGAATCATACCCTTAATCATTGTGTTATATTCAAATTGTGGAGGACAAGAAACAGAGAAATGATGATTGATGTAGTGGAGCTGACAAGGTACTGCCTTATGTGCCCAGAGTGTGGAGTACATACAAGTCAGCTTATCAGCCCATGAAGCCACCCATTCACTGGAAGGAGTGGATGTTTAGAACAAAGGGGTGGGATGCAGTTTGAGGGGGGGAAAAAAATCGTAATACTGTAAAGTGGTTGCTCTCTCATCCCCCACAGCTGGCAATTGTTCCCCATTCCTCAGCACCTCCCATCCAGAAACCCTGAATTCTAAGTATTTGCTTTGGAGACAATAAGCCTGGTACACTTTAAAGAGAACCCTTATTTCAAGCTGCATTCTTAACCAAAGAAACTGGAATCCCCTTCTCCTTGGTTTCTAGAACAACAGCAATCAAATTGTACGACCACAGATCCTACTCTAAAACCCTTCTCTAATATGTAAGCCGGAAAGAAAAGGTCATCTGAGCAAAACTGCAACACGACTGTGACCTTTAGCTAAATCCTACAGTAACAACCAAAAACACTGAAACAAAAGACAGACAATACAGAAGTTTAAGAACACACACCAAAAACATCACTGGCATCAGTGCTGAACATGAATAGATTATGATATTATGATAAGATATCCTATGACAATAAAAGCAGAATGCTATAGTAAGTAGAGCACAAAATTGGAAATTAGAAGAACTTTTAAAAACAGAATGGATGAACCAAAATGTTCTCATTTTTAAAAGGGAGACTATTCTTTAAAAAGACATTGTCATAAAAGATAAAGAAGGCTGAGGCAATGTTTTAGATTTTGAAGGAGTCTGCAGAATAAGACACCTGTTATTTTTACAATGAGGCTGTTAGTCTGAGGTGGCCTAATGCCATGAAGGTATTTGTAAGCAAAGCAGAATCCAAGGCAATAAATGCCTCAGAGATTACAAAATCAAAATCTAAGTCAACCAAATAGTAAACTATGTTTTAAGCTATAGCCAATCAATAATCTCCTTGCTTTGCTTCTGCATTTTCTCTATCAAGTCTCTCCCCAGCTCCTCTCCATGGAGCACAGCTAACCACTTCTGGTTTGGTGCTGACCAATTCATACTGATTTTTCCTCACTCTTGAAATTTAACATGTCTCAGTTTACCTTTTAACACAAGTAAATACAATATATGATTCTAGGCTGGATCCCATACTTGAAGGAAAAAAGTACCATGAAGAATTGGCTGATAACAGTTGATAACACTGATATAATCTACTTGCTGGTGTTCCAAATGTTTTATTGATTACACATTTACTGAAGCTGATTGTCTCCAGTTTTGTTTCTTCTGTATGCGTGCATGCACACTCAATCATTTCCAACTCTTTGCAACCCCATGGACTGCAGCCTGCCAGGCTGCTCTGTCTACGGAATTTTCCAGGCAAGAATACTGGAGTGGGTTGCCAATTCCTTCTCCAGAGGATCTTCCTGACCCTGGGATGGAACCTGTATCTCTTGTGTCTCCTGCACTGGTAGGCAGGTTCTTACCAGTTGAGCTACTGGGGAAGCCTGAAACTTATTACCCTACTGTAAATATGTTAGAAATTATTTTTGTTCCTCAGGAAAAAAAAAATTGAGGTAGTTAGAGGTGAAGGAAAGTCATATATGCAATCTACTCTCAAAGGAAAGGAAAGAAGGAAAGCATAGAGATAGTGTGTTTGGGTTACTGAGTGTACTTTAAGAAGAAAGCAGATGAGGCAAATGTTAACTACAGGTAAGAGGTACTGAAGTGTTTCTTGTATTTTTCCCACAACTTCCTAGATGTTTTTATTTTCTAAAAATCAATAGAAAGGTAAAAGATAAAGCCAAGGAAATTTAAAATAGAGAACCCCCCCCCAAAAAAAGAGAGAGAGAAAGGGAGTAAGAGTTGAAAAACTTTAAGACCTGAATCTAGAAGTTTCAATAATTGAGTAATGATATAAAAGACAGTTGATAAGATAAAGTTATCAAAGAAATTACATATTATTTTTCAACATCAAAGAAAAATCACTCTTAAGTGGAATTAGTCCCATATCAAGGCACACCATCATGAACCTTAAAAATCATGAGGTTCTACAAAGAGAAAAGTAAAACAAAAGTCACCTACAAATGAAAAGAGATCAGACTGGCATTAGAATGATCTTATCATAGTCATGAAGGAGAATCCTTTTCATCCCAGATACTAAAGCATATACTCAAATATCAATCACATGGAAGGGTGGAAGTAAGCCCTCTGAAGACAAGCATGGGTCCAATATATGTACTTTTCACACTATTTTTTAAGAAGCTACTAGAAACTTGTTTTGTTTCTGCAAAAAGAGGGAGAGGTCCAATCAAGAAGGAGTGGTAAATACAATTCAGGAACACATGTATACCTGTGGCAGATTCATTTTGATATTTGGCAAAACTAATACAATTTTGTAAAGTTTAAAAATAAAAAAAAGAAATTCAGAGCCAAACAGACAGGGTGCATAAGAGAACAGCCAGATAGATGGGAACAAAATGATGGAAGGCTGGAGGAATAGAATTTCAAAATAAGGAATTTGACACATATTTTAATAATTTTGTACATTTGAAATCTGAAGACATTATAATCTGTTAAGCTTCAGGAAAACAAAGATCTTAGCCCCAAACAATGCTAACCTGAACACAGTATCTACAAAGTCATTAAGTAAACACTGAGTACTAAATTCAATACAACAATTTTTTTTCAACATATTGAGAGAGTGGAAAAAAAAAGTTCTGTGATCAGTGGCTGGCTTATATCCTCTAAAGTATCATAGTAGGAAATTAGTAGATTATGTTTAGAACTGATAAGTCAAGATAACAATAGAAACATAAATTAAAAATAGGCAAAGTTATTACCAAGATAAACAGGTAGAAGTTGGACCTTTTTCTATTGAATGTGGCTACAGGACAATGTGGAGCAAGACGCTATGATTCTGTTGGTAGTATAAGCCTCTAAATACTATCCAATTACTGATGATCAGTTTCTTTCCTATTTAGAAAAAAGTAAGGAGAATAATTCTTAGGGCTCTACAACTGCTTCAACCATTTCAACAACAGTGCACACTGAAGATTGCAGAGAGATGTCCATCCCCTGCTGGAATTGTGTAGAATCTTTTAAAAAGAAACACCATCTAGTGTTATGACATACTTCTGAAAGGAAAACCACCTCCAACCAAAAGAAATTTCCAAGAAACCAGCAGATATTCTTGTTGCCTTCCCATTTCTAAACACAGTTGCTTTAAAAATTAACATTCATTCTCTGAAATTTGAAAGTTAAAATTTTGTGGGTTTAATACAGGGTAAGAATATCCCATATCCCTCTAGATTTTTTAAAATAGTTTGTTTCCACTGTTAAAAATACTTGAAAATAAAACACATTCTGCCCCTGCTTTCAAGGCTTACCCTGAGTAGGGGCTATTTATCTCTGTTAGCAACAGAATTCGGAGAAGGCAATGGCACCCCACTCCAGACTCTTGCCTGGAAAATCCCATGGATGGAGGAGCCTGGAAGGCTGTGGTCCATGGGGTTGCTGAGGGTCGGACACGACTGAGCAACTTCACTTTCATGCATTGGAGAAGGAAATGGCAACCCACTTCAGTGTTCTTGCCTGGAGAATCCCAGGGACAGGGGAGACTGGTGGGCTGCCATCTATGGGGTCGCACAGAATCAGACACAACTGAAGCGACTTAGCAGCAACAGCAACAGAATTTGAGAATTTCCAATGTCCAATGTTCCAGTATTGAGCTGCCAATACTGACTACCAGTACCTCTGACTGTAGCCAATAGTATGTATTAATCTAAATTCAGATGTTTTTAACTGTTTCAGCATATTGCAACAAAAAGTATTTGATAATCACATGTGTAAGACATGATTTTAGTGTTGAAGTTCGCTTATTTATTACACAAACGCAACAATTGCTTAAGTGATGCCTAAAAATGAGAGAAAATTCCTCTAATTTATTAAGATAAAAGAACATTGCCATATCAAACAGGAATTTGTATCTTCCCCTCTACAAGAAATAAATTACATTTAATATCTACTACCGCCAAGTTCTTCTATACAGTTCATGAGGTTCTCATGGCAAGTATACAGGGGTAGTTTGCCATTTCCTCCTCCTGTGGGGTCTCAAAGTGTCATACACAACTGCGCAAATGAACAACATTGTCAAGTTCTGAGTTTTCACCGTAATCATGTCATCTCCAGCATCTGACGTTAATCTAAGCGGAAAGAAGGGCAACTTCTGACATTTTTGTATTTGAGGTCTCATGTATAGTAGATCTTTGAAGGAGACTGATTTATGTTTCTATATAACCAGAAAATTATGCTTTATCTCACATATTAAAAAAATAAAACACCACTTCATTTTAATAAACTATTTTTTTGCCATCCAGTAGATGACACAATTTTTTTTTAACATTTTCCTAAACTTTCCTACATCTCTTTAATCATCTGGGATAATTCCTTCTCACTCATCTTTATCCTTTTGTATTCCAATGTCCATGTCTCCAAACAAATTTATATTAGCACCTGTTTTCCCGCTTTTTCCTTCATCTGTTTCATCCTAATGTTAAATCACTTGTGGGGATTTCTCAAATACCAAGCTCCAACTTCTAAGTTTTTCAGTTTCATGCTTCTAACTCTTGTCTCAGACTTTTACATACTGCAGTATTCTGCCACCATGTCAAACTCTCAAAACTTCAGTATAAATACAATGCCATAACGGGGCAGGGAATAGTAACTGTGAAATACTGCTGTATCTTAGAAGATTTCTATGGCAACAATATGATAAAAAGGAGAAATAGTGATTTTTAAAAAATTGGTCAAGGGGGAAAAATGAGCTTAAAACATTGATTAGACAGGAAAATATATCTATATATAAAAAATATAAAGGATGTAAAAGAAGACTTTCAGGATTCAGAAAAATGCTTTAACAAACATGTTCTGAATGAATAAAATGGAAATGAGGAGGAAAAGGAAAGAATTATCTAAATATTTTAGTAAACATGAAGGCAATTTTATGATTAACAGAATTAAGAAAAATAGAAATAAAAATTTTAAGCCTCAAATGCATTTGACTCATTCTTTACTGAAGTTGTAATTGAAACTGGAGGCCAAAATTTCTAACTAGTGTTAACAGGAAAGTTACAGGTTTAAGAATGTGACAAAAATGCTTTGAGAAGACAAAACCATGGTTTAACCTACCAGTCTTTGTTTAGAAAGATAAAGATTATTATCTACTTGTTATCATAACATTTTTATTTTAATCTATTCATTTAGTTCAGTCACACAGATGTGTCTGACTCTTTGCAACCCCATGGACTGCAGCATTCCAGGCTTCCTGTCCATCACCAACTCCCAGAGCTTGCTCAAATTCATGTCCATCGAGTTGGTGATGCCATCCAACCATCTCATCCTCTGTCATCCCCTTCTCCTCCTGCCTTCAATCTTTCCCAGCATCAGGGTCTTTTCAAATGAACCAGTTCTTCACATCAGGTGGCCAAAGTACTGGAGTTTCAACTTCAGTATCAGTCCTTCCAATGAATATTCAGGACTGATTTCCTTTAGGATAGACTGGTTTGATCCTCTTGCAGTCTAAGAGACTCTCAAGAGTCTTCTCCAATGCCACAGTTCAAAAGCATCAGTTCTTTGGCGCTCAGCTTTTAAGCTATACATTTTGAACATTTATCACAAACTTGAATTTATATGTGTTTAGTATAAATGGTATATTACAGGAAACATTTTTTCTAATATTAGTTTTAAAATTGCAAGTACTCTTGCTTTTTGACCTTGACACAAACGTCTACTGTAGAAAATCATATGTAATTGAGTGTGGTAGAAAAATGTTATGGCATATAAAATATAAAACTTTGGAGGTTGATGTTGTTTATAACTGATATTTAAGTACTACTATAAGCATCAGATTAGTAAACTATGATATGCTTCATGGGTATAAAAGCTATAGTATTTCCCAATTAAGTCAGAAAAAAATGTATTTGTGATGTTATGGGGATTTAACACAATAGGAAAATCCACAGATCACTGGAGGAGGATCATAAAAATAAAGACACTTCTTGATAATATTCAAGTCCACGAAAATTAATCACCATCCTTTTTAGTACTACTGAAGAAGTGAAAGTCACTCAGTCGTGTCAGACTTTTTGCAACCCCATGAACTATACAGCCTATGGAGTTCTCCAGGCCAGAATACTGGAGTGGGTAGCTGTTCCCTTTTCCAGGGGATCTTCCCAACTCAGGGATCAAGCCCAGGTCTCCCACACTGCAGGTAGATTCTTTACCAGCTGGGCCATCATGTAAGCCCAGTATTCCTACCCTTTATGAAAAGGAGAAAACAAAGGGATTGCTAACTCTCCTTTACTATTTGTTCTCTACCTTTGAGGTCATTGTAAATGTATTGTTCCCTCCATCCACAATGCCATTCCCAGCCTATATATAATCCGTTATTTATATCAGATTCAGTTTCAAGAAGCCTTCATAATTGCTGTAATACAAATCAAAATGTATCTGTCTTCCAGCAAACAAGATTCTATCATGCATTATCTTTAGCATCTAACACTAAGAGTTGCCTAACATATTAAAAATATGTTTACCTGCATTATAATATAACATTGAATACTATCTGCGTATACAGCATATCTTCTTTCCTGGAAGAAAGTCACTTGAATGTAGAAATGCTTTATTTATATCTATATCCTCCACAGGTCTAGAGAAATACAGTGTTGATAGTAGATGCTTAAAGTTTTGTGAATGATTTCAAGTTTTAGTTATTGATAATCATCACTAACAGTCACTGTCTTTTTTTTATAACCATCCCCCAGCTCTGGTCTATTCTCATGTAACTCACATTTTCTTGAGAAATGTGAATAAAAGACAGAGTAAGCCTGGTTGCAACTTTTGGTTTGAAGTAATCTAATTCTCCCAAATTTTGCTACACATTATTTGACACTAAAAGTGGTTTCAGTGTGATCAATATACATTATATTTTGATTTATCTTAGGCATATATTCATGAATGACTAATGAACACTGATTGATGTAAACAAGTTCTCATCTTGTGATAATTTCCAGTATTTTATTATAGTTTGCAAAATATCCTCATCATAGTACTTCAGCAAATGTAATTTCAGCTGCTAAAAAATTCAACATGACTTCAGTTGTTGGCAATATTAAATAATTCCTGTTGCCATGTGATGTTAGCTGCAGCTTACATTTCAAGTCACGAAGGGTTATTAATATTATATGGTCAGAAATAATTTCCAGATCAATGAATCAATGCTATCTTAATATTCTGTCTTTAATTTTCATACAACATTTATTTTGTGAGTGGTTTTCATAAAAGGAAGTTGCTTAGTGTTGCCAAACTCATTATCATAGGATTTTCTCCAGAGCTGAAATTCCTTTGTGATCAAAGGGCAACATGAACACCTTCTAAACTATTGAACCATAATGATATCATAGGCAGGCCACAGAGAATAGAGTGAGGAGGAGGGAACTTTCTCTGCAAATACTTAAGGATACTTTACCGGAAAGCAAAGACATTTTACACAGGAAGAAGTAGAAGTAGTACAGGAACAAGTAGAATAAGTGGCTCCATATGCATCCACTTATATACACATGTACACGTGTGTGTGTGTTTTGTTAAGTAAAATAAATACTATTTTTTTTAGAGTTGGTAGGAATCTGCAACATGCTTAAACATTTATAAAAGGCTTACGCAAACATTCTATTAGTTGACTTACAGAATGGGGATGATTTATAACAAGTAATTTCAGTCTCAGAGGCTTAAAGAGAAAATTATGCTATGGGTTGCATAACTCATTCACAGCAGGGTAAATATTTGAGCCCAATTAATACCATATCTGTCCTCCCACACACATGTTGATATATTGATAACTTTCAACTACCATTATATACGTTTTTTCTGCCACTCTTCTAGTTTCCACCTAACGATAGCTCATACATTTATAATATACATATAGGAGGAGAGCATAGAAGATCAATTATGAAGAGTAAATTCATTGATGGTAACATTTTTCTCCCTTTTTCTATGTTGATACAAAAAAATTTGCCCCTTCTCCTGTCTACTAAAGATGATTCAAGCCTACTCAGTCAATCTGGGCGGCCCCTCACATACACTCTTGCCTATCAAGCAAGGTTTTCCTTTTTCACATTTAATATTGGGAAGAGTGAAAACAGGAGATCCAATTAGAGAGGCATCTGAAGGAAAGAGCGAAGAAATATAGGTGAAAAGATACCTGTGGTTCATTTCGTATCTTGACCTAGTGGCCAAGTAGAGTATGGTTTCATGCAGTTATAAATTTGGGTATATTGAAGACTTGGGTGTCATCATCCAAACAGAATATTCAGTAGGAATTAGAGGGCAAAGCATGGACTTAGGGACAGTCAAAGAAAAGTTTGAAAGAATACTACCAGTATTCTTTATAAAGTTTCTCTTTAAAAGATGTTCACATAAGAAATTACAAAATTATCTCAATTTTTAGATAACAGTACAACTTATTCATGCATCATTGAAGTAAAAAAATTAATAATTAAAGAATATGGCAATGAAAATAAGTAACCGAGAGATTTGACAAATATTTTATCACTGTGATTACTTATACAATGATGCAGTTTTTTTAAAGGGCATTGATGTTTGCAAAGTGTATGATAAGAGACAGAATAATCAATTTGATATACTAAAAATGAACTTTAAACAAAAATGTTAATATCTAAACGTATTCAATGTGCAGCCTTTATGGTATAATCGTCTACAAAATGAAAGTTAGAATGAGGTAAGTGAGCATATGTGCATTTATCCATTTCAAGTAGTCAAATTTAGTAATTATCAATCCTAATGAAAGCACATTTCTATATATTTAACCTTCAAGGTCCTACTCAAATTTTATTCCATCTTTGGTGTCTTTACATGTTTAACTAAATAGGAATCAATTGGCTTCACTATCTGAAATTCTCATTTACTTAAATGAAAAAGTTAATTTTTTTCTTATTATGAAATCATGCATATAATAATATATGTACACATGCCATTATGTTTAAACACACAGTTTTACTTTGATTTATCTTTTAACCTCATTTCTCATTTTTTTAATCTCTGAAAAACTACAGTGATTTTATTTTCATGACCATCTGTAACATTTTCTTATGAAAAAACCTAATGATTATATATTTTGTTTTGTTTCTAATCATCAAAATATACATTGTGAAGACATTAGAAGTGTTAAAAATTAAAAAAAAAGTCTCCTTTCTATATAATTTTCTCTATAAATTTATAACTGTTATCCTATGAAGAATTTTTAATCTCCTGTTTTAGTTTTAAAAATATGCCCGCTCCTTCTTCTATGTCTTGAGTATTCTTCTAAACCATTAATACCTATTTTAATAAATCTATAGAATGCTACTCTCTGGAACAAAATCTATTTGATAAATATGATTCAATTAAGTATTTGGGCTATTCATTATTTTCTCTGATATAACAACAGACTGAGAAGTATCCTCTAAATCTTTTCAGATACCCATAAATATTTTCTTACATTAAGTCACTAGATATAGAATTGCTATTTATTAATACATTTGATAAATAGATTAAATATTCATTGCATGTTTCTTATATATTTTATAGTACTTGCTCTACTAGTCTGGATTGGCTTATCTTCTTTACTAATCTTTAGTTTCTGAAAAGCAGGTATTCTATAAACTTAAAGTAAGACACATATTGGTTCTAGTTTGTAGACCTTATGAAGTATAAAATGTTTTTGAATGAAATATATTCCGTCTCCTAAATCTATAGTGTATTACTCTTTTCAAGCCACAAAATCTTTATATTCATGACTAGATTATACAATATTTTAGCTTATGGGTTCATGAAGGTACAGACTCAGGGACGATCATAAATATAATCTGTGCAACAGTGTTCAATTCAGTTCAGTTGCTCAGTAGTGTTCTACTCTTTGCAACCCCATGAACCACAGCACACCAGGCCTCCCTATCCATCACCAACTCCCAGAGTTTATCCAACTTATGTCTATTGAGTTGGTGATGCCATCCAACCATCTCATCCTCTGTCGTCCCCTTCTCCTCCTGCCTTCAATCTTTCCCAGCATCACAGTCTTTTCCAATGAGTCAGCTCTTCGCATCAGGTGGCCAAAATATTGGAGTTTCAGCTTCAAAATCAGTCCTTCCAATGAACACCAGGACTGGTCTGATTGGAACTTCTTGCAGTCCAAGGGATTCTCAAGAGTCTTCTCTAACATTACAGTTCAAAAGCATCAATTCTTCTGCATTCAGCTTTCTTTATATTCCAACTCTCATATCCATACATGACTATTGGAAAAACCATAGCCTTGACTAGACAGACCTTTGTTGACAAAGTAATGTCTCTGCTTTTTAATATTCTGTCTAGGTTTGTCATAACAGTGTATTTGACCCTTATTTATGATCTCTTGAAAACCAGACATCAGAAATTCTTTTCAATTACTGGATTATCTGTCTGCTCCACTGTGCCATGACTCTGCAATTGACAAAATCTGGGGTCCTGAAGGGTAACTCAGCCATTAGGTACTTGATACTAAGGAGGATCTAGAGGAATGTATCCATCTGAAATGATTCATGGTAACTCTGGGTTTCCACTGAGGTCTCTTAGAGAAATCACCTTCCCTCCTTACTCCCAAATACTATGTGAAGTTTTATCTTTCATTCTACTTTTAGTTCAGGCATTTTAACACTTGGTTCAGAAGGAAACCTATCTTTAATTACCTGTTCTACTAGTGAAAGTTAAAAGAAGAATAACCAATGACTTTTAAAGCACTATAGAAGTTCACAACTCTAGTCTTTAAAGAAATGCTAAAGCCCGGTATTTTTTAAATGGTAAAAGGCTCAGTGGAGTTATTTTAGGAACTCTGTGTGCAGAAGCAGGAAAGATGCACAAACTGTGTCTTGGTGCACCGAACTCACCTGGAGCTGAAGCTCATCACTTCCTCCAAGGCTGGTGCCAGCATGCCATCAGTCAGACATCCTAAACTGGAGTATTATGGGCCAGGAACTGCTTGCTTTTTACTCCCACCTAGAACAAAATACAGTGTCAGTCACTTTTTTTTTTCATGTTCCTTCAAGCATAATAACATATTCATTATGTTATCTTTTCCTGTCACATTAGACTCTCATTTATCAGAATGCTCAACACAAAGGAAAGAAGCATAAACTCTTCACCTCTATAATTCACACCTCAGTGATTAATACAGCACCTGTGTAAGTCACAGGGTGCATCCGTATTTTATTTCCTATAATGTTCCTTATAAAAGATTTATTATTTTCGCACAATTATTACCATCCATTTGGTTTAATTGATGTGTTAATTTTGGAAACTATTTTCTATATATTTTCCTCAGAGATCGTAAATCAAAATTCATTTTTAAACCCCAGAAAGAAGCTAGTGTTAAAAATATTACATTTCAGAATTCCTTTGTTCCTATCACAAAAAGGAATCCCAGTAGGAAATGGAATTTAATAATGCAATTCCATTTAGTTTTATGCCTGCCTTATTTAAAATTCTTCAACTTGAGGGACATTGATGAAGAACATGCCTGTTTCCCCAAATGCACAATGTTGCTGCTTTGGAACATAAGATGAAAACAGACCTTTCAACTACTTGATAAAATTACAGCCTTCAAAAAAATCTCAGAGCTGAGTTGCCTTTGTGAATGGGGTGTTAGGGCCTCTCAGTTATCATCCACCTGACCTCCAGAGCTCTCAGCATTGCTCTGGTCCAGTATACAATTGGGAGGTTTATGGAAATATCCAAGAGATACAGACTCCAAGTGTAAGTGTTAGTCACTCAGTTGTGCCCAACTCTTTGCAGCCCCATGGACTATAGCCCGCCTGGCTCCTCTGCCCATGGTCTTCTCCAGGCAATACTGAAGTGAGTTGCCATTCCCTTCTCAAGGGGATCTTCCCAACCCAAGGATCAATCCCGGGTCTCCTGCATTGCAGGCAAAGTCTTAATGTCTGGACCACCAGGGAAGCCCTAGCAATATGCCCGTCATGCTGCAGTTTTTCCAGCTAGCACTTGCTTCACCTTCATCCCCTTCTCCAGGATCGGGAGTTTTGTTTGCTGACCTTCCTCCTTATGCTCACTGTATCCTGAACTCTCAGAACCAGGGCTGAGCAGGTTGACACACTTTCTTGCTTGATCCACCTGCCTGGGCTCCCTCTTCTTGCTATACCTTTTCAGCACTAGTTGCTTATTTGACTCACCACTTATTACCTGGTGCCACCCTCTGTGAATGAATAATGTGGCTCCATGTACTTCAACACACACAAACCCTAAATGTCTTCAGGTGTCAAGTTAGCAACCACCTGTTTTGTTCTATCTTGCTATTTACTTAGGTGAAGAATTTGTCTATGTAATGAAATGGGAAACTTGCAAAGAAAGGTCTATTTGGATTCCTTTATAGAACTCAAACCTTAAGAATGATTGTTCTTTCTTTAAAGTCCTCTTAAAATCCAGATTTCTCTCTTTTTGCAATCTAGCCTATCCCTTTCACCTTAAACTTCAGTTCAGTTGCTCAGTCATGTCCGACTCTTCATCTTAAACTACTGCCCCAATAGACTTTCATCAACTCTCGCTTAGATAAAAAAAAAAACAACTTCCTAAATGTTGATACAGTGCCAACTGAAAACAGATGGTACTTTAAAATTAGGACAATCTGAAAAGGGTTTAATAAAAATACTATTTAAAAAACAGTGGGTGGCATGTAAAGCAACCACAAGGGAAGGTGTAGAAGAGTCTCTCTCACCCCAGGCCTGCAGGGACAAGAACAGGGAAGAGTTACTGTCGCCTGGGAGTCAGGGGGGCTTCCCTGGTGGTTCAGACGGTAAAGAGTCTGCCTGCAGTGTGGGAGATTCAGGTTTGATTCCTGATTTGGGAAGACTCCCTGGAGAAGGGAATGGTTACCCACTCTAGTATTCTTGCCTGGAGAATTCATGGACAGAGGAGCCTGGAGGGCTACAGTCCACAGGGTCACAAAATATCGGACATGACAGGACGACTAACACTTTTTTCACTTCAGGAGTCAGGTGTGCACAGAAGGCCTCCTGCACATCAGCAGTGATCTCTGCTAAGGATACCAGGTAGCATAAGCAGGCAGAACAGAAGGGAGCCCTGGGATAAAATACTCCTCTTCCCTTCTCTCTGGTTTCCTGTCTATGCTACCTATGGGGCTGACCACACAGGAATTCTAAGACCATAAAAGCCTGTTGATAGACTTCATCCAGGCTAGTTTCCAGTTTTACAGACTAGGATGAAGAATGGTAGACAGGGCATCTGAAAGGCAAACAGAAGAGATCTAGCAAATACTCTTATTCATACTTTGGAGCATCAAATTTGGAATCAGATGGAAATCTGAGTCCTAGCTCTACCTACATGCGTAACTCTAGACAAATTACTTTATTTCTCAGTATTGTTATCTGTACAATGGGGATAATATATACTTCAGAGTGTTTTTTTTTTAAGACAGCATAATGTACCTAGAGCACATACTAAGTACTCAACATTAGCAGTAATTCTCTCAAAATATAAACACACACCACACACACACACACACACAGTCATGCTCAACTCTTCAGCTCTTGTTCCAATAGACCACGTGTTTAAGTCTGACTTTCCTAAGTGTTCTTCCTTCTACTTAAGGGCTTTTTTCTTCCCCTATGTCAACCATGTTACCTAGAAAATTCACTCAGATTTTGAAGTTTGTAATATGATATGAGGGGCTTCCCAGGTGGCACTAGTGGTAAAGAACATGCCTGCCAGTGCAGGAGACTTAAGAGACATGGGTTCTATCCCCAGGTCAGGAGGATTCCTTGGCAGAGGGCATGGCAACCTACTCCAGTATTCTTGCCTGGAAGAACCAACAGACAGAAGAGCCTGGTAGGTTACAGTCCACAGGGTCGCAAAGAGTTGGACATGATTGAAGTGACTTACCACTCACTCATAATAAGATGTGAAGGCTCTCTCCAGTCTCTCTCAAGAAAGGGAAACCATTCTTTGTTTCTCTATGGCACACATATCACTCTGCAAAGCAATTAGACCATGCTTGTCCTCTTAGCTGACTGTGAGCTCTCTGAGGGAAAGATAAGCTTCTGGCTGACAGATTTGTATCCTCAGAAGGAGGTTCACTGCCAGGTTCTTAGTACTCAATAAATATTAAGTGAATAAATGAATATGTATTACTAGATTAAGTCTGTTAAAAATGTAAGGAAAAGGCTCAGTAATTTCTTCATTCTTTGCCCAAAGGGCATATCAATCTGTAATCAATCATTCATATTGGGGACTAAAGACAGTTGGAAAGAGGTCCCAAAGGAAAATCCAAGCAACTCTGCCTTTTTTTTCCTTGGACAACCTTGCTGGAAAATTCACCTCATGCAAGCATGCTAGAAGCACTAGTCCTAATAGAATTCATTAACTCACAGAATTAGCTAACTCCAACTAACACTTCTATGTATCTGATACATTTGAGTGATGAAACAACCAGTTGAATCACCAACATTTTCTCAATGAGTAACCTAAGGTTTTTCCCCACCAATTAAATATAGTCTGCTTTGTGAGTAAGTAATTAATTTGCATGAGTCTAAGTCTCAGAAAAAAATGGTATAAAATGGTTTTACTCCCATTTGATTCCAAATCTTTCCATTTGTCATCCTCTATAAGACATTTCCTAGCATCTGTGTGCCCTTGCTAAACTTCTTTCTGCAAATACAGTAGTGTATGTGTATTTTCACTCCTCATTCCCTTATTTAAAAACTGCATACTTTATCCACTATTATGAACCTTTTTTTCCACCTAAAGTAACTTTGAGATCATTTATCAAGTAAACAGTATCTTAATCATATTCAGTTTCATGTATTTCTATTGTTCTGATATATGGTAATTCTGATAAATTCTTTCACTGAACTTCCTTAATGTTTGTTTTTCAAAAATTTCACTGTTATTAAGAGGCTATGATAAATGACTTAGTAAAAAAGTAAGTTAGTATCTCATAGGTTCATCTGCAGGAAACATTCCTACAAGCATGTAGAGCAGTTCAAAGATGAATGCATTTGTAACTTTCAGATATATTGACCAATGATCCTCCTTGAAAATCAAGCAAATTTATGCTCTCATCAGCAGTCTTAAAAATTGTAAGTGGGTTTGGTATCTTGAGATAACAAGGAATGTTGCATATATTTTCATGTGAAATTTCTATTATCAGCCTTCATCATTTTTATTACTATAGCCACAGTTCAACACAGTATTTCTTATTGTTTTAAAAATGAAACAAAGTCATTAACGACATGAGCAAAATATTCCTCTCTGTTTATGGATTTTTAAAAAGCTTCCCAAGCTTCCGCAATCTTACACATCCTGGAAAACTAAACCTTGCAAAGAGGTACCACAGTGCCCTCTGGTGGCAATCTGCTTCATTGCATCTTCCCTGAATTGGGGCAGAAGCTTGAGGTCAGACTTTGCAAGCCTCTAAGGGAAAATTCTGAAAGAGATGGGAATACCAGCCCACCTGACGTGCCCCTTGAGAAATCTATATGCAGGTCAGGAAGCAACAGTTAGAACTGGACATGGAACAGACTGGTTCCAAATAGGAAAAGGAGTACGTCAAAGCTGTATTCTGTCACCCTGTTTATTTAACTTATATGCAGAGTACATCATGAGAAACACAGGGCTGGAAGAAGCACAAGCTGGAATCAAGATTGCCGGGAGAAATACCAATAACCTCAGATATGCAGATGACACCACCCTTATGGCAGAAAGTGAAGAGGAACTAAAAAGCCTCTTGATGAAAGTGAAAGAGGAGAGTGAAAAAGTTGGCTTAAAGCTCAACATTCAGAAAACGAAGATCATGGCATCTGGTCCCATCACTTCATGGGAAATAGATGGGGAAACAGTGGAAACAGTGTCAGACTTTATTTTTCTGGGCTCCAAAATCACTGTAGATGGTGATTGCAACCATGAAATTAAAAGATGCTTACTCCTTGGAAGGAAAGTTATGACCAACCTAGATTACATATTCAAAAGCTGAGACATTACTTTGCCAACAAAGGTCCGTCTACTCAAGGCTATGTTTTTTCCAGTGGTCATGTATGGATGTGAGAGTTGGACTGTAAAGAAAGCTGAGCACTGAAGAATTGATGCTTTTGAACTGTGGTGTTGGAGAAGACTCTTGAGTCTCTTGGATTGCAAGGAGATCCAACCAGTCCATTCTAAAGGAGATCAGCCCTGGGATTTCTTTGGGAGGACTGATGCTAAAGCTGAAACTCCAATACTTTGGCCACCTCATGCGAAGAGTTGACTCATTGGAAAAGTCTCTGATGCTGGGAGGGATTAGGGGCAGGAGGAGAGGGGACAACAGAGGATGAGATGGCTGGATGGCATCACCAACTCGATGGACATGAGTTTGAGTGAACTCCAGGAGTTGGTGATGGACAGGGAGGCCTGGCATGCTGCAATTCATGGGGTTGCAGAGTCGGACGTGACTGAGTGACTGAACTGAACTGAAGGCAACTTTGTCTTCCCTGGTCGCTCAGATGGTAAAGAACCCGCCTGCCAATGCAGGAGACATTAGAGACGTGGGTTCAATCCCTGGGTTGGGAAGATCACCTGGAGAAGGAAATACACTCCAGTATTCTTGCCTGAAGAATCTCATGGACAGAGAAGCAATCCCACAGACAGAGAAGTCTGGCAGGGTAAAGTCCATAGGGGTCTCAAAGGGTCAGACACGACTGGAGTAACTTAGCATGCACACAAGCCTGGTTCAAATCTCCTCACTTGGTATACAATACAAAACTACATCCATAACTTTACAGCAAAGTCAGGCTTTAAGGAACTAGAACTAGGCTAGCAACAAATTGGTAGGTGTCCTAACAGGCAGAGTTCATTTCTTTTGGGTTTTATTCTTTGTTTTTCTCCTAGTTGCTTTTTTTATTATTATTTTTTAATTTAAGGATAATTGCTTAAAAATTTTTATGGTTTTCTGTCGTACATTAACAAGAATCAGCCATAGGTACACCCATGTCCCCTTCTTCCCGGACCTCCCTCCCATCCCACTCCCACCCCACCCTTCAGCCTGTCACAGAGCTCCTGTTTGAGTTCTCTGATTCATACAACAAATTCCCATTGGCTATTTATTTTACATATGGTAATGCAAATTTCTATTTTCCTCTCTCCATACATCTGCCCTTCTCCCTCCTCCCCTCGTCGCATGTCCATAGGTCTGGACTTCTCTATGTCTGGTTCTCCACTGCTGCCCTGAAAATAAATTCATCAGTGCCTTCTTTTAGATTCCACATATATGTGACACTAGCTGCTTTTAAAATATGTAGCGGAGTATATTTTCAGTGAGCTGCAGTGTAGACTTGTATGGGCAGTCAGGCTCTGCTTCAGCCTTCCCTCTATCAGTGGAATCCAAAGGACAATCACCACTCCATAGGAATCCATGTACTAAAAAATAGCAATGTCAATCAGAAACCTGAGACTGATTTCATTCATTCATTCTACAGGTATTTGGAATACCATGTGCAACGTCCCAAGTGCTTATGAATTTTTCAGTAAAGAAAGCAGACAAAAAAATCCTTCCTCTTGAAGCATATCTTCTACTTGGAGGAAACAGAAAATACATAATTAAGCAAATACACTATATTGACAGACTTGAATCTGAGAGTATGAGGAGGTGGAGGTCCTTTTCAACTTGAACTAGAAAGAGAAAGGGTAGGCCTCTTTGAGACTGTGGAAATGCACCCAGAAATGTAAATTTCCAAGCCTTTAGAACATTGTGGTTGTTCAGTCACTGCGTCTTGTCTGACTCTTTGCGACCCCATGGACTGTAGCCCACCATAAATGGCATTAAAACGTCCTGAGATAAGCAGTGAGTGTGGTTTGGGAAGAAAGATGTCCAAAGGCTGAAGTCTTGAACACTTCAGCTTTCAGAGACTGAAACAGTGAAAAGAAACTAGAAAAGAAGAATGAAGGGACTAGTGAGGTGTGCAGGTAAGTTACAAAGTGGTGTTTCGGAAGCCAAGCAAAAACTGGTTCAAAAAGCAGAGCATGTTCAACTGTGTCAACTATAGCTGATAAGTCACACAAGATGAAGACTGGGTATTGTCCATCCTACTCACAATGTAGAAATCATGGGGGACTGTGATAAAACGGGTTTTAGTGACATGAGGAGGAGGACGTTAGAATGGAGGAATAATGACAAGTCCAGAGGGTACATACTGAAGAGCACATATACTATGTTCATGTACAAGTTAACGTAGACCAGATTTACTTCAGAAAGCAAGCCTTAGTAAGTTAAGATGTTGAGATGCTATGAATAACGTTCCCTCAATACAGTGGGAGTAAGTTGAAAGTCAGTAATGAAAGGATACACATAAACAAACAACCTGTATGTTTGCAAAATTTTTAATGTGAATAACCAATCAAGAAATTAATTTAAAGCAACATAAACTGAATGGCAATAGAGCTATTACATATTAAAATCTGAGAAACCTTTTAGATCCTTATGCCCTCTCCCATGTTTCCCTTCCACAGGCAGAATGCTGCTTCTAGAAAAGTACTTAGATTTGCCACACAAACAAAAATAACAGGTTTTTTGCACCATTTCTAAAATAATTTGACTATGTGCTCATCTTCCTTACTAGGCTATAGGCAATTTCAAAGCAAGTATTTTAAAAGTATTTAGCATTTGACAAAATAGCTAGTAAGTGGGTAGTGCATGCCTATTTAATGAGTGAGTGAGATGAATTTGTGGACAACTACCTGTATTACAACTTGGTAAGTAGAAGTGAGGGATGTACAAAGCCAATGTATATCTGAAAAGACCTATGTTATTGACTGGCATCAGATAAATTGAATGGAATTAACTTTAAAAAAGATCCATTCTTCAAATTTCGTACAAAAATGAAAAGTACTTTCACAGAAAAAGCACCGGTTTAATAGCTGCTTATGAGCTCCCAAAGAGATCTACTCCTGAGGCCTGCTTTGACTTTTGCCTGCTCTTAACTGAGGTGTATTCATACTGTAGAAGGAAAACACACATGTTTTTAAATCACAGGTCTCCTAATTATGGCACCCCCAAACCTCCTCCACCATAGACTTTAGTTTCTTGAAGTACAGTTTGGTCAGTGCAAAGGTTGGGAAGATTCTCATGTAAATATCTCAATACCTACACACGCATCAAGTATTTAAGCTCTGGAGCTACCAGTGTTTCCCCTCTCCCCCCAATTCGTGCCTACAAACAAAGAGATCCTCACAATAAAATTAGAAGTAAAAACCTATTCATGTCACCTGTAACATAAAATGCTTTAACTGAAGCAAAATGTTCTGTGAAGAAAAACTATGAATATGCGCTGACTCATTAACATTTTATAATATAAATAACAAAATGAGTAATGATTATATACATTACAATTCTGATTTTGGCAGCCATGCAGAGTTCTATTTGCTCATGAAAACCAGAAAATATTTAAAAATATAAAATGAGATTAGACCAAAAATAGAAATCAACTTTTTTTTTAATTTAATTTTATTTTTTAACTTTACAATATTGTATTGGTTTTGCCATATATCAAAATGAATCCACCACAGGTATACATGTGTTCCCCATCCTGAACCCTCCTCCCTGCCCATACCATCCCTCTGGGTCGTCCCGGTGCACCAGCCCCAAGCATCCAATATCGTGCATCGAACCTGGACTGGCGACTCGTTTCATATATGATATTATACATATTTCAATGCCATTCTCCCAAATCATCCCACCCTCTCCCTCTCCCACAGAGTCCAAAAGATTGTTCTATACATCAGTGTCTCTTTTGCTGTCTCGTATACAGGGTTATTGTTACCATCTTTCTAAATTCCATATATATGCATTAGTACACTGTATTGGTGTTTTTCTTTCTGGCTTACTTCACTCTGTATAATAGGCTCAAGTTTCATCCATCTCATTAGAACTGATTCAAATGTATTCTTTTTAATGGCTGAGTAATACTCCATTGTGTATATGTACCACAGCTTTCTTATCCATTGGAGAAGGCAATGGCACCCCACTCCAGTACTCTTGCCTGGAAAATCCCATGGACGGAGGAGCCTGGTAGGCTACAGTCCATGGGGTCGCTAAGAGTCGGACACGACTGAGCGACTTCACTTACACTTCTCACTTTCATGCATTGGAGAAGGAAATGGCAACCCACTCCAGTGTTCTTGCCTGGAGAATCCCAGGGACGGGGGAGCCTGGTAGGCTGCCATCTATGGGGTCACACAGAGTCAGACACGACTGAAATCACTTAGCATAGCATAGCGTTTCTTATCCATTCATCTGCTGATGGACATCTAGGTTGCTTCCATGTCCTGGCTATTATAAACAGTGCTGCAATGAACATTGGGGTACATGTTGTATCTTTCAATGCTGGTTTCCTCAGTGTGTAAGCTATCTTGAGAAAGAAGAATGGAACTGGAGGAATCAACCTGCCTGACTTCAGGGTCTACTACAAAGCCAGAGTCATCAAGACAGTATGGTACTGGCACAAAGACAGAAATATAGATCAATGGAACAAAATAGAAAGCCCAGAGATAAATCCATGCACATATGGACACCTTATCTTTGACAAAGGAGGCAAGAATATACAATGGATTAAAGACAATCTCTTTAACAAGCGGTGCTGGGAAAACTGGCCAACCACTTGTAAAAGAATGAAACTAGACCACTTTCTAACACCATACACAAAAATAAACTCAAAATGGATTAAAGATCTAAACATAAGACCAGAAACTATAAAACTCCTACAGGAGAACATAGGCAAAACACTCTCCGACATATTCACTGCATGATCCTCTATGACCTACCTTCCAGAATACTGGAAAGAAAAGCAAAAATAAACAAATGGGACCTAATTAAACTTAAAAGCTTCTGCACAACAAAGGAAATTATAAGCAAGGTGAAAAGACAGCCTTCAGAATGGGAGAAAATAATAGCAAATGAAGCAACTGACAAACAACTAATCTCAAAAATATACAAGCAACTCCTACAGCTCAATTCCAGAAAAATAAATGACCCAATCAAAAAATGGGCCAAAGAACTAAATAGACATTTCTCCAAAGAAGACATACAGATGGCTAACAAACACATGAAAAGATGCTCAACATCACTCATTATCAGAGAAATGCAAATCAAAACCACTACGAGATACCATTTCACTCCAGTCAGAATGGCTGTGATCCAAAAGTCTACAAGCAATAAATGCTGGAGAGGGTGTGGAGAAAAGGGAACCCTCTTACACTGTTGGTGGGAATGCAAACTAGTACAGCCACTATGGAGAACAGTGTGGAGATTCCTTAAAAAACTGGAACTAGAAATCAACTTCTATAAAAAAAAATTATCAATATTTTAATGAGCTAAAGTGTTGACACTTCCCTTTATCATGCATTTCTACATTTAGAAGTTTATTCAACATGGTGAGCATTTTATTATACTAGTTCTTCACTTAGTTTCCAACAAGGAAGCTTGATATGTTATGTTAAAGTTTAGTTGTCTAATTCCCTTGTTTATTATATTTAACATGTGCTCTCAAGATGAGTGTAAAATTCAAAATGACATGTGGGTATAGTGAAAATCCAATTTAGAATCATCCTGATTCTTAGTTCCAAAGACTAAAATCATTATCCAAAAAGAGACCTTTTCTTGTGAAACTAGATAAACTTTTTTTTTTACACATAAAAATGCCTACCGAGGTTATTTTATTAAGTTGGACATCCCTGAGAGTAAATAAATCTATCTCTAGAGAGAAAAAATCAAGAAAGGTAGCAATAGAGGAAGACAAGTGCTCAGGAAATTCATTAATCTGGAAGGAAGCTATCGTTTCCTTGTTGGAAGAATATCGTTTGCAAAGTACCATTTTTTCCCCATGACTTCACTAAGAGAACAGAGAGAAAGCAAAAATTGAAATTCAGAGTATGACGAATTGCCAAGATGTTTATCGATGATCCTCAAATGTATTAACTGCTTGCCTTCTGTGATCCTCATGACTCAAAACTATTCAAAAGTCATCTTTACGAAGATGAAGCTACTCCCCTCACAGTAAAGGTGGTTGTTCCCTTGACTGTACTTAAGAACTGCACTGTCGTTTTTTCTATCAGCAGAATTGTCACTGTAGTTTTTTTTTTTTTCAACAGGATTGTCTTCCCTTTCAGATTAGGACATTTCAAGAAGAGGCATGCATCCCTTATGGCTGCCATTCTTTTCTCCTGCTATCTGCACTCAACCCACTCCATCTCCAGTGCCTAATATCATGACTGCAAAGTGTTTAAGCTCTTTTGAGTGTTTAGTGATAAAAATGACTGAATAAAACATGACAAACATCAAAGTTTAGGGCAAATAAAAGCAAAAATTAAAGATAAGTTAGAAGTCATTAAATAGCTATGCACTTCTAGCTCCTCTTTGGTCATGTACTTGTTTACCTGATGATCCAGTACTCTGCTACATCTGTGTCTTACAAAGGTATAATTTTAAGGATAAAGGTGCAGTACTTAGCCAAATGTTTTAAGAAGTGTGCACAAGAAATTTCCATGATCCAATGGCAGTGACTTCAGAACCATTCTTGCAAGAGAAAAAGGAGAATATTATCAGCCTAACAGACACTCCCCCAAAGTAACAGTACTGTGTAAGACATGAACTTAGTAGGAGCAAAGGAAAGGAGAATCGAGATTTTATGACAATGAAAGGGTAATTGCAAGAACAAGACTGACAGTCAAATTATAAAAGCTATTTTAATGAAAACAAATCATCTTTTTTTTTTCTTTTTTAATTTTATTTTATTTTTAAACTTTACATAACTGTATTAGTTTTGCCAAATATCAAAATGAATCCGCCACAGGTATACATGTGTTCCCCATCCTGAACCCTCCTCCTTCCTCCCTCCCCATTCCATCCCTCTGGGTCGTCCCAGTGCACCAGCCCCAAGCATCCAGTATCGTGCGTCGAACCTGGACTGGCAACTCATTTCATCTAGTAGAGGTGGGCTGCCGTCTATGGGGTCGTGCAGAGTCAGACACGACTGAAGTGACTTAGCAGTAGCAGCAGCAGTAGACTTATATTGTGTAAATAAAAGAATATTAAAATGCAGTGAGCACCACTGTAACCGAAGCAACAACAAGATGGTGAGTGAAAGATTTCTGCAGTAGGGCGACGGGTATCCGATAAAATAAAATAACATGTTTAGCTAGAAAAATCACAAGTCAGATAAAGTTCAAACATAAGAGCAAAAGGACAGAATCAATGATTTTCTGATATATAATTTTACCCTCTAGTTCGGTTGCTCAGTCGTGTCCAACTCTTTGCAACCCCATGAATCACAGCACGCCAGGCCTCCCTGTCCGGCACCAACTCCCGGAGTTCACTCAGACTCACGTCCATCAAGTCAGTGATGCCATCCAGCCATCTCATCATCTGTTGTCCCCTTCTCCTCCTGCCCTCAATCCCTCCCAGCATCAGGGTCTTATCCAATGAGTCAACTCTTCACATGAGGTGGCCAAAGTACTGGAGTTTGAGCTTTAGCATCATTCCTTTCAAAGAAATCCCAGGGCTGATCTCCTTCAGAATGGACTGGTTGCATCTCCTCGAAGTCCAAGGGACTCTCAAGAGTCTTCTCCAACACCATAGTTCAAAAGCATCAATTCTTTGGTGCTCAGCTTTCTTCACAGTCCAACTCTCACATCCATACATGACCACTGGAAAAACCATAGCCTTGCCTAGATGGACATTTGTTGGCAAAGTAATGTCTCTGCTTTTGAATATGCTGTCTGGGTTGGTCATAACTTTCTTTCCAAGGAGTAAGCATCTTTTAATTTCATGGTTGCAATCACCATCTGCAGTGATTTTGGAGCCCCCCCCAAAAAAGTCTGACACTGTTTCCACTGTTTCCCCATCTATTTCCCATGAAGTGATAGGACCAGATGCCATGATCTTCATTTTCTGAATGTTGAGCTTTAAGCCAAATTTTTTACTCTCCTCTTTCACTTTCATCAAGAGGCTTTTGAGTTCCTCTTCACTTTCTGCCATAAGGGTGGTGTCATCTGCATATCTGAGGTTATTGGTATTTCTCCCGGCAATCTTGATTCCAGCTTGTGCTTCTTCCAGCCCAGCCTTTCTCATGATGTACTCTGCATGTAAGTTAAATAAGCAGGGTGACAATATACAGCCCTGATGTACTCCTTTTCCTATTTGGAACCAGTCTGTTGGTCCATGTCCAGTTCTAACTGTTGCTTCCTGACCTGCATATAGGTTTCTCAAGAGGCAGGTCAGGTGGTCTGGTATTCCCATCTCTTTCAGAATTTCCCACAGTTTCTTGTGATCCACACAGTCAAAGGCTTTGGCATAGTCAATAAAGCAGAAATAGATGTTTTTCTGGAACTCTCTTGCTTTATTGATGATCCAGCAGATGTCCGCAATTTGATCTCTTGTTCCTCTGCCTTTTCTAAAACCAGCTTGAACATCTGGAAGTTCACGGTTCATTTATTACTGAAGCCTGGCTTTGAGAATTTTGAGCATTAGTTTACTAGCATGTGAGATGAGTGCAATTGTGAGGTAGTTTGAGCATTCTTTGGCATTGCCTTTCTTTGGGAATGGGATGAAAACTGACCTCTAGGTTCTTTGCAAAATCTTCAATTGTAAAATGGTCTATTAATCCATGCTTGACTTTCCCATTCTTTATACTTTAGGCAAGTAGTAGGTATTTTTAAAGATTTTTAAGATTGAAGCTAAAGCTCAGCATTCTCCATACTAGGACTTCCCGCCTGTTAAAGTATATTTATTTTTTAAAATTCTCTACTCCTGTGTCCTTTCCTCATTTCACTTGTCCTTTATTCCTCTTAGCAAGGAGTGTTCCTCACAATACTAGTAGGGCAATTTTTTGTTCTGACTTCTTGATAAACTGGGTTAAAGACAGTGGAAAACATATAGGAAACTAGAAAGACTCTGAGAAAAAGATCTAGGGGCTGTATTACTCTTGGTATGAAAGTAAGAGATTCCACCTTTGGTTGTGTTTAGAGTGGTAAGAATGCATGACATGCAAACACAAATACTAAAGCTTTTTACCTATGGTTAATTAGGAGCAAATGTAGGATGAAGGTGAAACATTAGCTATTCGTAGCCCTCTAATAGTAGTCATGTATGGATGTGAGAGTTGGACCATAAAGAAAGCTGAGTGCCGAAGAATCGATGCTTTTGAACTGTGGTGTTGGGGAAGACTCTTGAGAGTCCTTAGGACTGCAAGAAGATCAAACCAGTCAGTCCTAAAGGAAATCAGTCCTGAATATTCATTGGAAGGACTGATGTTGAAGCTGAAGCTCCAATACTTAGGCCACCTGATGCAAAGAACTGACATTGGAAAAGACCCTGATGCTGGAAAAGATTGAAGGTGGGAGGAGAAGGGGACAATAGAGGATGAGATGGTTGGATGGCATCACCAACTTGATGGACGTGAGCTTGAGCAAGCTCTGGGGAGTTGATGATGGACATGGAACCCTGGCATGCTGTAGTCATTGGGGTTGCAAAGAGTCAGACACGACTGAGCCATTGAACTGAACTGAGCCCTCTGATAGCATGTGGACAATGATAATTGTAGAGAGATATGGCTTCTGTTAAATAAATTAGAAGCCTTAAGATGAAAGAAATAGGCTCAACAGGCACATGAAAGCATGTTCAACATTGCTAATTATTAGAGAAATGCATATCAAAGGTACAATGAGATATCACCTCACACCAGCCAGAATGGCTATCATTGATATTTGGCAAAACTAATACAGTTATGTAAAGTTTAAAAATAAAATAAAATTAAAAAAAAATAAAAAGTCTACAGACAATAAATGCTGGAGAGGGTATGGAGAAAAGGGAACCATCCTATACTACTGATGGGAATGTAAACTGGTACAGCTACTCTGGAGAACAGTATGGAAGTTCCTTAAAAAACTGAAAATAGAGCTACCATATGACCCTACAATCCCACTCCTGGGCATATATCCAGAGAAAAGCATGGTCTGAAGAGATATGTGCACCCCAGTGTTCATTGCAGCACACTTACAATAGCCAAGACATGGAAGCAACCTGAATGTCCACTGACAGAAAAATGGATAAAGAAGATCTGGTACATATATGCAATGGAATGTTACTCAGCCATTAAAAATAATGAAATAATGCCATTTGCAGCAACATGGATGGGCCTAAAGAATATCATATTGAGTGAAGTCAAACAGAAAAGGAGAAATACCATATGATATACAGTATATGTGGACTCTACAAAGAAATGATGCAAATGAACTTACTTACAAAACAGAATGAGACTGACAGACTGGTTCCCAGGGGAAAGTTATGGAGTTTGGGATGGTCATGTGCACACTGCTATATTTAAAACAGGTAACCAATGTGGACCTATCATATAGCACATGGAACTCTGCTCAATGTTATTTTCAGCCTGAATGGGAGGGGGCTTGGGGGGAGGATTGATACATGTATATGTATGGCTGAATCCCTTCATTGTTCATCTGAAACTATCATAACATTGTTAATTGGCTATACCCCAATAAAAATAAAAAGTTTAAAAATAAATAAAAGGTACAGGCTCAAGGCATCCAACTCTAGCCAAGAGAAAGCCACAAAAGCCTAGAGCCTCTACTGAAGATTTAGAAGTTATCCTCATCCCCCTGAATTGAAAGGCAGACTGGTCAGAAAAATCAGAGCTAGGATTTAATTGCAAAGGCAGAAGAATTGCAGAGGAAATTAAATATAGAGAGACCTGTAACAAAGTCATGGCCCTTCAATGGTATAGGAAAGGAACTCTTATGAGGGGTTTTGAGTGGATGAGCCTGTGAAACTTGATCTTCTGAATTTCTCTGAATCCTGTGGGTCAGGAAAATTAATGCTCTGAAACTTTGAAGAAAGTCACAACTCCCCTTGCCTAAGCAATGTATAAGGATATTACTTAAAATAGATTTTTCAAAAGATAATGTTATTCTCCTCAAGATCCCTGGCTATAATCTCACCTTGCCTTCCAATAACTAGGGTGAGGTCTCAGCACAATCTGAATGGAGAAGCATGATCTCTGCTTTGGGATGAAATAGCTTATCTACCCAAGGACTACAGTACCTAGTTAATAAACTATAGCTAGGGCCAAAATTAAACCTATGGGAGTCTAATCAGTTCATTAGTCCAAAGTCAAGGAGGAGGCAACATACAGCTGGATAAGCGGAGAATTTGATTCACAGAACCTACTCATGATGTGAATCCAATGTTCAGGCAGAAACACATGGCCCAAATGCATGTATTGGGACAACTCCTTGAGGCTTGCCTTATGGCCCACAGCAAGTGAAGTAGAGGTGTTAGGACTGTTTTTGGTAAGGCATTCATGAAGTCCAAAGGTCTGGGCTGATATGAAAGCTTTATAAGATATGATATGAATATATTTATAAGATTAGAGAACTTACCACCTCATTTGTGTCCATAGGGCAGCCCAGAAGATCCAAAGCTATTCAAGCAGGTAATACATTAGTGACAAGGCAAAGAGTAACAAGGAAAAGCTTAAAAGTTGGCTACATTCTGAAAGATGGGAGATCATTGGACTGTGTAGTATTGAGAAGGATAATGTAGAACAGAAGTCAGGTAAACATCAGAAGCAAAGATGACCTAAAAGTTGTAAATACTATAATGCTTAGCAACACTACATTGGCTGTCATGGTACCTTGTTCCATGGGCATTTTTGGCAAGGACTAGCACACCATGGTTCTCCTTGTGACAAGATTTATATATAACTTACTAGGGTATTGTTCAATTATATAATTGGAAAAAAAAAACGTGAGTGGAAACTTGACATAAGTCACTGCAATAGAAAACTACTGTCCCTCCCCCATTTTCTACAACTGAGTTGGTTCACTGACTTGTGAGTCCATAGACTGAACGGGAGGCTGGCACCTATGGAGGAAGCGCTGTGCAGTACCACTGTACATGTATATACTCGTATTCCCCAGAGAGTTCCAGGGCCATTTGCCAGACTGTTTACTGGGAAAAGGATAATATACCGAATTCTAACTGTTTGAAGTTAGATCTGACACTGAAAATAAAGTACCTGAAGTACTATCATGTTAGAGTGAGGGTTTATGGAGACCAGGGGATAAATTAAGTTTATTCCAAGTCCATCATACAGTGTTCCTGACAGGTCTACAGATCCATCTAACAATTATTTCTCTGAGAACTAAACATTAGAATTTCATAAGTTCATTCATAGGAGTTATATACTTAACTAGAACTCCCACATTGGTTCCCAAAGCTGTGGAATAGGGGATATTATGGTGAGGAACAGAACGTGGAAGTCCCAGAGAATGCCCCTTACCATTTTAGCCAAGAGAGTAAAATTACATGCACTAATGAATCTTAGTATTATAGGAATTAGTGGTACCAATAAAGACCCAAAGAATGAGAAGGTGATGCTTTATCTGTTTTGCTCATGTACTTTTTTTTAAAGTCATAACTGAGATGGTTAATTTTGTATGTCAACTTTGCTGAGCCATGCTACCCAGGTATGTGGTCAAACATTTTGTATATTTCTGCAAGGGTGTTTTTGGATGAGACGAAATGGCAACCCATTCCAGTATTCCTGCCTGCAAAATTCCATAGACAGAGGCCTGGTGAACTACAGTCCATGGGGTTGCAAAAAGTCAGGCATGGCTGAGCAACTGAGAATGCATTATTTATATTAGGAGATTTTGAGTAAAGAAGATAGTTCTCCATAATGTAGGCAGGCCTCATCTAATCCACTGAAGACCTGAATATGACAAAGGACTGCCATCCCACTAGCAAGAAGGAATTCTGGCAGCAAGATGGCCTTTGGAGCCACAAACTGCAACATCAATTCTCTATTGGGTCTCTTCCTGATGGCCTTCACATTGGAACTGCAGCTTTTAGACTCAATAATTATATAAGCGAATTCTGCAAAGTAAATTTCTGTATATAAACACACCCCTCCATGCACACAAACACTATGGGCTCTTTCTCTGGAGAACCCTGATATTCGGTTGGTTAACAAGTTTGTTTGGGTTTTCCATGAGATGTTATGGAACTAATAACATTGGTCAACCCAATACAATGACGAACTGCTGTGCAGAATGTAGTACAGAATACGGTATTTTAACTCCCTCTGATATTAGTGGATCTGACTTACACACAGTGACTTACATCTCATTCCTGCCACACTGCAATCATTGCTGAAGTAACCAGTTTTGTGTGTTGGAATCAGTCTTTTGTAGATACCACTTGAAATGCTTTATTTTATGCCCATTCCATGTACTTCACACTTCCTGTCATAGTTTTATTGACATGTGTGTGCCTGTAGACATAGAATGCCATTAAGAAATAGGTGTACACACACTCAGTGAAAGTGAGGTCTCTCAGTCGTGTCTGACTCTTTGAGACCCCATGGACTGTAGCCTACCAGGCTCCTCCCTCCATGGGATTCTCCAGGCAAGAATACTGGAGTGGGTTGCCATTTCCTTCTCCAGGGGATCTTCCTGACCCAGGGATCGAACCCAGGTGTCCTGAATTCCAGGCAGACCCTTTAACCTCTGAGACACACACTCAACATTACAGTAAACCTTCAAGTTGCTATGTGTATAAGTGCATGATTTCTTAGTTATGTGTTACAGTAATATATTTCTTTTCATCCAAATATTACCTTGAAGGACTCTAAGTATCTAAGGCCCTAGAGTGAAGGTCATTATTCTATGAATAGTCCCAACTAACTCTTCTATTTAGAAGAAGTTAATTTTTTTCAATTTTTCCCTGCTAAATTGATAATTTTTGAATACAAGCTTTAAAAATTTTATTCTAACACTTTGAACTTGTCACTATTGCTCATAGGAACACAATTTCTAAAATATCTAAGACAGCAGGAAACAATTTTCTTACTAGTTTAAAACAATATCAAATAATATGCAGAAATAGAAAGTCTATTATTTATGAGGCTATGAATTAATAACTAGTTCACATTCATGGATTCCTTTTCTTTCCAGTAGAATACTACAACATGCACTTTAAAAATTCATATCATGTATAATAATAGTTATCTCTCCTCCAGCCTCAAAGAGTTCACTTTTACCAACAGTAATTTCTATGTGTTTTCAGAAATATTTGTGTACATCAACATTAATGGAGTAAGCAGTACAAGTAACTATGATGTATACATAATGATAAAAATTCTCATAATAAGGGCTATATTGACTAGCTGGGAAGCATTACAAATGCATGAGATTGAATTATATCTTATTTAGAATGAAATTCTACAGGAGGATAAGAAAAAACTCAGTTTTAATATTAAGCCTTTTGTAAAACTAAGCCACTTTTCAATTAATTTTATAATTAATCATAGAAGGAAATATTACAGGATTCACATTTAAAAAAAGATAACCAAATATAAGATTAGATAACCAAATAACAGATTATAATCAAATTATCAGAGAAAAGGAAAGATATACCCATTTGAATGCAGAGTTCCAAAGAATGGCTGGAAAGATAAAGCCTTCCTCAGTGATAATACAAAGAAATAGAGGAAAACAATAGAATGGGAAACCTAGAGCTCTTTTCAAGAAAATTAGAGATGCCAAGAGAACGCTGAAGAAAATGAAGTTGAATGGTTCTATGAAGACCTACAAGACCTTTTAGAACTAACACCCAAAAAAGATGTCCTTTTCATTATAGGGGACTGGAATGCAAAAGTAGGAAGTCAAGAAACACCTGGAGTAACAGGCAAATTTGGCCTTGGAGTACAGAATGAAGCAAGGCAAAGACTAATAGAGTTTTGCTAAGAGAACACACTGGTCATGACAAACACCCTCTTCCAACAACACAAGAGAAGACTCTACACATGGACATCACCAGATGGTCAACACTGAAATCAGACTGATTATATTCTTTGCAGCCAAAGATGGAGAAGCTCTTTATAGTCAGCAAAAACAAGACCGGGAGCTGACTGAAGTTCAGATCATGAACTCCTTATTGACAAATTCAGACTTAAATTAAAGAATGTGCAGAAAACCACTAGACCATTCAGGTATGACCTAAGTCAAATCCCTTATGATTATACAGTGGAAGTGAGAAATAGATTTAAGGGACTAGATCTGATAAACAGAGTGCCTGATGAACTATGGAATGAGGTTCATGACATTGTACAGGAGACAGGGATCAAGACCATCCCCATGGAAAAGAAATGCAAAAAAGCAAAATGGCTGTCTGCGGAGGCCTTACCAGTAGCTGTGAAAAGAAGAGAAGCAAAAAGCAAAGGAAAAAAGGAAAGATATAAGCATCTGAATACAGAGTTCCAAAGAATAGCAAGGAGAGACAGGAAAGCCTTCCTCAGTGATCAATGCAAAGAAATAGAGGAAAACAACAGAATGGGAAAGACTAGAGATCTCTTCAAGAAAATTAGAGATATCAAGGGAACATTTCATGCAAAGATGGGCTCGATAAAGGACAGAAATGGTATGGACCTAACAGAAGCAGAAGATATTAAGAAGAGGTGGCAAGAATACACAGAAGAACTGTACAAAAAAAAAATCTTCATGAACCAGATAATCATGATGGTGTGATCACTGACCTAGAGCCAGACATCCTGGAATGTGAAGTCAAGTGAGCCTTAGAAAGCATCATTATGAACAAAGCTAGTGGAGGTGATGGAATTCCACTAGAGCTATTCCAAATCCTGAAAGATGATGCTGTGAAAGTGCTGCACTCAATATTCCAGCAAATTTGGAAAACTCAGCAGTGGTCACAGGACTGGAAAAGGTCAGTTTGCATTCCAATCCCAAAGAAATGCAATGCCAAAGAATGCTCAAACTACCGCACAACTGCACTCATTTCACACGCTAGTAAATAATGCTCAAAATTCTCCAAGCCAGGCTTCAGCAACACGTGAACCATGAACTTCCAGATGTTCAATCTGGTTTTAGAAAAGGCAGAGGAACCAGACATCAAATTTGCAACATCCACTGGATCATGGAAAAAGGTAGAGAATTCCAAAAAAAACCATCTATTTCTGCTTTATTGACTATGCCAAAGCCTTTGACTGTGTAGATCACAATAAACTGTGGAAAATTCTGAAAGAGATGGGAATACCAGACCACCTGACCAGCCTGTTGAGAAACCTGTATGCAGGTCAGGAAGCAACAGTTAGAACTGGACATGGAACAACAGACTGGTTCCAAATAGGAAAAGGAGTACATCAAGGCTGTATATTGTCACCTTGCTTATTTAACTTATATTCAGAGTACATCATGAGAAAGGCTGGGCTGGAAGAAGCACAAGCGGGAATCAAGATTGCTGGAAGAAATACCAATAACCTCAGATATGCAGATGACACCACCCTTATGGCAGAAAGTGAAGAGGAAATAAAAAGCCTCTTGATGAAAGGGAAAGAGGAGAGTGAAAAGTTGGCTTAAAGCTCAACATTAAGAAAACTAAGATCATGGCATCTGGTCCCATCACTTCATGGGAAATAGATGGGGAAACAGTGGAAACAGTGGCAGACTTTATTTTTTGCACTCCAAAATCACTGCAGATGGTGATTGCAGCCATGAAATTAAAAGACGCTTACTCCTTGGAAGGAAAGTTATGACCAACCTAGATAGTATATTGAAAAGTAGTGATATTACTTTGCCAACAAAGGTCTGTCTAGTCAAGGCTATATTTTTTCCAGTGGTCATGTATGGATGTGAGAATTGGACTGTGAAGAAAGCTGAGCACCAAAGAATTGATGGTTTTCAACTGTGGTGTCAGAGAAGACTCTTGAGAGTCCCTTAGACTGCAAGGAGATCCAACCAGTCCATCCTAAAGGAGATCAGTCCTGGGTGTTCACTGCAAGGACTGATGCTGAAGCTGAAACTCCAGTACTTTGGCCACCTCATGCGAAGAGTTGAGTCATTGGAAAAGACCCTTGTGCTGGGAGGGATTAGGGGCAGGAGGAGAAGGGGACGGCAGAGGTTGAGATGGCTAGATGGCATCACCGACTCGATGGACATGAGTCTGAGTGAACTCTGGGAGTTGGTGATGGACAGGGAGGCCTGTCGTGCTGTGATTCATGGGTTCGCAAAGAGTTGGACACGACTGAGCAACTGAACTGAAGGGAACATTTCATGCATATATGGGCTCAATAAAGGACAGAAACATTATGGACCTAACAGAAGCAGAAGATATTAAGAAGAGGTGGGAAGAATACACAGAAGAGCTATACAAAAATCAAATTAATCATGATGGTGTGATGACTCACCTAGAGCCAGACATCCTGGAATGTGAAGTCAAGTGGGCTTTAGGAAGCTTCACTATGAACAAAGCTAGTGGAGGTGATGGAATTCCAGTTGAGCTATTTCAGATCCTAAAAGATGATGCTGTGAAAGGGCTACACTCAATATGCCAGCAAATATGGAAAGCCCATCAGTGGCCACAGGACCAGAAAAGGTCAGCTTTCATTTAATCCCAAAAAAGGGCAATGCCAAAGAATGCTCAAACTACTGCACAATTGCACTCATCTCGCACGCTAGCAAATGCTCAAAATTCTCCAAGTCAGACTTCAACAGTACATGAAACATGAAGTTCCAGATGTTCGACCTGGTTTTAGAAAAGGCAGAGGAACCAGAGATCAAATTGCCAACATCCACTGGATCACTGGAAAAGCAAGAGAATTCCAGAAAAACATCTACTTCTGCCTTATTGATTATGCCAAAGTCTTTGACTGTGTAGATCACAACAAACTGTGGAAAATTCTTCAAGAGATGGGAATACCAGACTACCTGACTTACCTCTTGATAAATCTGTATGCAGATCAAGAAGAAAGTTAGAAGCAGACAGGGAACAACAGACTGGTTCCAAATTGGGAAGGAGTACATCAAGGCTGTATATTGTCACCCTGATTATTTAATTTATATGCAGGGTACATTATGCTAAATGTCAAACTGGATATAGCACTAGCTGGAATCAAGATTGCCAGGAAAAATATCAATAACTTCAGATATGCAGATGACACCATCATTATGGCAGAAAGTGAAGAGGAACTAAAGAGCCTCTTGATGAAAGTGAAAGAGGAGAGTGAAAAAGCTGGCTTAAAACTCAACGTTCAAAAAACTAAAATCATGGCAATTGATCCCACCACCTCATGGCCATCAGATGAGGAAACAATGAAAACAGTGACATACTTTATTTTATTGGGTTCCAAAATCACTGCAGTAGGTGACTGCAGCCATGAAATTAAAAGACACTTGCTCCTTGGAAGAAAGCCATGATTAACCTAGACGGCATAATTAATAGCAGAGACATTACTTGCTGACGAAGGTCCATCTAGTGAAAGCTATGGTTTTTCCAGTAGTCATTATGGATGTAAGAGTTGGACTATAAAGAAAGCTGAGCACAAAAAATTGATGCTTTTGAATTGTGGTGCTAGAGAAGACTCTTGAGAGTCCCTTGGACTGCAAGGAGATCAAACCAGCTTATCCTAAAGAAATAAGTCCTGACTACTCATTTGAAGGACTGATGCTGAAGTTGAAGCTTCAATATTTTGGCCACCTGATGTGAATAACTGACTCATTGGAAAGGACGCCGATCCTGGGAAAGCTTGAAGGCAGGAGGAGAAGGGGGTGACAGAGGATAAGATGGTTGGATGGCATCACCGACTCTATGGACATGAGTTTGAGCAAGCTCTGGGAGTTGGTGATGGACGGGGAGGCCTGGCCTGCTGCAGTGCATGGGGTCACAAAGAGTAGGATATGACTGAGTGATTGAACTGAACTGAACCAAATTAAATGCTGAAAAATCTTACATTTTATCAAAGCAATGGAATAGAGGACAGAGAACTAACCTCCTTTCATCATAAACTAGGCATTGAAAACCTAAGTAGTCAGATCCTCTTTACCTCTCAGCCAAGGGGTCAAAATATCTACATTATAGCACTAAATGGGAAACATCTAGCTGAAAAACAATGAATGAATGAGTGAATAAATGAGTATTAAGTAGCAGAATTTGGAGTGGACTATCATCCTAGAATTACTCAAGAGATTATAAAGCAATAAAGAATATGTATTCATTTAAGGCAGATTCTCTAAATATTAAAATTCTAATTTATGTGATGTTTTAAATTTTATGAATCACAAAATAATTTTATCCTTCTACTTTGTTACCTACCAATTGGTACTCATTGTTTCTCTATCACCAACCTTACCCACAACACATAACTCTGAATATATTCTGTATCATTAAGAAAATAATGTTCCTCTCAAAGGACAAAGATTTTTCAGGACTGAGTGTAACTACATGTTCCTGAAACAGCATCAGAAGTACTATTCAACAGACAGCCAAGATATTTTGAATAGTAACATTATAATTAGAATAAAACCTTTTAACCACCAAGCTACTTGTTTTGTTTGCTCTTAATCTTTTATAGTATATTAAATGCAATTATTTCTAGTCTTCGTTTATTTTTCAAAATTTTTCAGTATCATGAATGATGTTCTGTTCTTTAAAAATAACTCATTTTGAAGAAATACTTTACTTTTCAACTTAGTATTTGTAATATTACTCTTTGTCCTTTCTGGGGAAAAGAGAAAATGTAAATTTCACTGAGGGAAAATTATCTCAACCTTGACTTGAACAAAAAACAGACAAAAGGTCTGAAAATTCTCAAGGCAGAAGTATTATAGAGATTGAGTATTGAGATTATGGATCAGATGATCAGAATTTCTACATGAACACAAAAGCTTAAAACACTCAAGCAATACTTGGATTCAGAGATTGCTTTTAATATGTGCATATGATTTTTCAAAAGCTGACTGACTATATTTCATATAGGAAGAAGCCAATACTACTACAAGAATCAGACCTAAAACAAAAAGTTGTATGGCATGATTTAGAAGGTTGTGATTTATTTAGTGTTGTGTTCCTGAAGTACCCATTTTCCACAATTAATCATTTCAGATCAGTAGTGTGGGAAATAGTGAGGTGAATGAGACAAGGGAAATATCTTTAAGGAGGTAAACTTACATAGTGACAGACATATCCATGTTTCAGTAAAAGAAACGTCAAAGCAACGAAAGATCTCACTTTCTAGCAATGAAGGAATTAAACAAAATTTCTTCCACACAACCACAAGAGAAAACACAAGTTTATGAATGAGTTATAGTAATCATTAAGTTTCAATATATGTTCAGTGAAAATTTAAAGAAAAGTAGGTATGTAATAACCTAACACCAATGCTGAAAAGTTAAATTGCCAGTTTCTTGAACCAGCTAAAAGTAAAAATAGAATGAGATAAAGGCTTAGGATCAGGTTACATTGAAAGTCTGAGAACTTTGTAGTAAGCTAAAGCCCATAAAGAGCTGTACATTTTGTTGAAAATGAATTTTGATTAAAAAAAAATTCTTATTGACAAGGAGAAGGTAAATAGAAAACTTGTTTGTATTAGCTTTCTATGAAGGACCTCACCAATTAAAAACAAAGTGATACAGAACTGTTAATGTCCATGGTAATCTCAGCATAAGGTAATAAATCCAGTCATAAAAACAAAAATCCCACAATAAAGTTCTGTCAAACAATGCACAATCCAAAATTACAAAATACCAATTGATACAAGGGATAGTCCACATAGATACAGACTGTAAAGTGTATTATTAAAGTTTTACACAAAGCAAATGAGAAAAAAAGCAATCACCAGGCAAATTTATAAACATATTCAAATTGGACATCTGAAAATAAAGTATGATCATTGAAATTACAAACCAGAAACAAACAGAATACTCACTACCTCTTTCCAGGAGACCATAAAATACCACAACCAGATAAAGAAATTTCAAGAAGGGAAAACTACTGGCCAATCTGTCTCATCAACAACATGCAAAAATTATCAAAATATTATCAAATAAAATTCAACAAGGTATACAAATAACTATATACCATGGCCAAGTAGAATTTACTCCAGGTATACATGTTAACCTAACGTAAGAAAATCTAATATAATCCATCATATCAATAGGCAAAAGGAAACTGCCATCAACTGATACAGAAAGATCACACAATAAAACTCAGCACCCTTCATGATAAAAGCTTACAGCAAATTAGGAACAGAGGAAAACTTCCTTAACTTGATAAAGGATATCTACCCAAAAAATGCTACAGGTAATGTACTTACCAGTGAACAAACTCTTCCCCTAAGATAGGGAACAAGTCATGGATTCCCCCTCACTATCACTCTCAATATCTTAATGGAAGTACTCCCAAATGAAATAAAGGAAATAAAGGTACATAGATCTAGAAAGAACAAAAACAACTTTTGTTGACAGAGGACATGAGTGTCTCTATATGAAATCCCAAATAATTTAAACAAAAACTACTGGACTAAGCAGTCATACTAAGGTTATAGAATATAAGGATATAAGGTTAACATACAAAATGTAATTGTTTTTCTATAAAGCACTGCTGCTGCTGCTGCTGCGCTAAGTCGCTTCAGTCGTGTCCAACTCTGTGAGACCCCAAAGACGGCAGCCCACCAGGCTCCCCCATCCCTGGGATTCTCCAGGCAAGAACACTGGAGTGCATTGCCATTTCCTTCCCCAATGCATGAAAGTGAAAAATAAAAGTGAAGTCGCTCAGTCGTGTCCAACTCTTAGCAACCCCATGGACTGCAGCCTACCAGGCTCCTCCATCCATGGGATTTTCCAGGCAAGAGTACTGGAGTAGGGTGCCATCGCCTTAGGGACTAGGAATTTGAAATGAAAAACCAAGTACCACTTATAGACTAAAAATTGAAGCATTTATAAATTTAATAGGAGATTTAAAATTCTATTGGAAAAATCAATGAAGATTTAAATAAATGAAGAGATATTCCATGTTCATGGATGAGAAGATTCACTTGTTAATATGTCATTTCTTCCCAACTTGATATATAGATGTAATGAACTCAATCAATATTCCAGCAAGCTATTTTGTAGATATTAACAAATTCTAAAATTCATATATAAAGATGAAAAGATCCAGACTAGAAAACACGATAATAAGAACAAAGCATGAACACTCAAACAACCCAACTTCAAGACTTACTAAAAAGCTACAAAAATCAAGATAACATGGTAGTGATGAAATAACACATATAGATTAAAAGAACAGAATAGAGAGATCAGAAACAGATTCAGATGAATCTAACTGATATCTAATGAATGCAGTGACAACTGAATCAAAAAAGGATAACTTTTAAATAAGTTATACTGGAACAATTGGACACTCATGTTAAAAACACATATTTAAAATCTAGACATAGCTCTTCTTTCAAAATATCTGATTAAAATTGGATTATAGATCTAAATAGTAAACAAGTATGTAAAACTTCTAGAACACAGAAAATTTATGTAACCTTGAATTCAGCAGTGATTAATTCAGCTACAACACCAAAAGCGTGATATGCCAATGAGGGACAAAAATGATAAATTGTACTTTAACATAACTAAAAGAATTCTATTCTTTAAAAGGACCAATGAGAGAATCGAAGAAGCTGCAGTTTGGGAATATTAACAAAGCACTTATCTGACAAATAACTTTTATCAAATATACAAAGAAGTCTTAAAACTCAATGGTAAGTAAACCAGCCTAGTGAAAAACAGGTATCTGAGCACTTCAGAGAAAATAAGTAGATGCCAAACAAAAGACTAGCAATATCATTTGCATTAAATAAAGAAAAAAATTAAGACAATATACCTATTAGACACAATACATCTTCCTTCTAGAATGGCTAAAACTAAAAAACAACAACAACAACAAAGTGTTGAAAATGCAGAGCAATAGCTAGGAATGTAAACTGATACAGTCACTACAGATGATTTGTGTGACTAGAAATTGGTGATATTATCAGGGAATCTCAAAGGTAGGAAAAGCAGGCTTGGAAGTGAGTTTAATTGGGGTTTTATAATTAGACATCAAAATTATCCAGGCAAAAATGGTCCTTAGGCAGGTGGATGAAAGGACCTGAATTAAGCACATGGGCTAAAACCAAAGGAAAAGTGAAAGCAGACAAAAGTACATTTTGGGTATATCTCCAAAAAGGGGAAATAGATTACATTGAATGCACTTTGGAGTGAGTTTTTTCTGCCGACAGTGTTATTTCAATCCAGCATGTTCTCTGCCCAGCAGTAGGATAGGTACACAGGGTAAGCATACATAGCAGACATAGAGCTGAAGTAGTGAGCTGTAGAAACCCTAAAGTGTTAACACAGTGTGTTTCTGTATTCGATTCTACAGTATTTGTGGCCCATAAGGGGTAATAGAATCCCTTCTTTATAAAAAGATTTTCTTCCTGAATCTAAAGCCAAATTGCTCGATGGTTTGAATATTAGAGGAAGAGTATTGCCAGTTTTGTTTTGTCTCCATAATTCATTTAGAGAACTACAAAAAAAGAAAAAAAAGGCAAGTTGTTCACACAAATAGAATTTTAGAAAAAATACTGAAAGTAAAATACAAAATCAAAAAGCTTTGCAGCTTAAAATGTCCATCAAAAGTCCCATGTGTACTTGGATCAATGTTTTAAGATGAAAATAATCACAGTGGGAAGTACTTAAGGAAGAGGCATTTCTATAATGTGTCAGTAATTTAGGTGGGTTCTTTATTAACATTTTAAACTATAATTCACATGTAATTACATGGAGAAACAAGGATCTTATAGTGACAAAGATAATTCAGGATTATCTGCTTTAAACTAATTTCCTGAGTTCACCCTATAATTGTCATGCAATTTCTACGTGGAAAGGACATGTTTCATTAACAGAATCTCTAATTTAGGGTAATGGAAATACAACTCATCTTTCCCCTTACAAAATATCATTGTTTTTACACTTTAATCTGTGTTAAAATTATTACTTTATCTTTGCCCATTCCTTTGAAACCTAAAGTGTGAACTATATTAAAAAAGTTTTTTGATAAACAACTGAGAGGGCAACAGGCAGGAAGGCCAGAGGTCTCCATACGGAGGAAATAGGCTGCAAGTGTCAGACATTTTTCAGCTCTCTCTTAAGCGGCTGCTGCTGCTAAGTCGCTTTAGTCGTGTCAGACGCTGTGCGACCCCATAGATGGCACCCACCAGGTTCCCCCGTCCCTGGGATTCTCCAGGCAAGAACACTGGAGTGGGTTGCCATTTCCTTCTCCAATGCATGAAAGTGAAAAGTGAAAATGAAGTCGCTCAGTCGTGTCCGACTCTTCGTGACCCCATGGACTGCAGCCCACCAGGCTCCTCCGTCCATGGGATTTTCCAGGCAAGAGTACTGGAGTAGGGTGCCATTGCCTTCTCCGCTCTTAAGTGGCAGGAGGACACAAACCAGTGATATATTTTTTTCCCTTCTCTATACAAATTTAAAAAGGAGGTTTCTCTTAAAATACTGTGTTGCTATAATGACACCTGGTTCCACCTGAAGTTAACTATTCTCAAATCTTGAGTTAACCAATGCATTTTTCTTATGGAAATGTTTGTATTAAGCTATGTTAATATACTGTGCATATAATCCAGACTCTAATGGCTCAGAACTGACAAACCATTATGTTATACTCAGACATTGTTCCCCTAATCTATGTAAACGAAACTATTTGTACGATAATTTAACTTTCTACAAGATTCAAGTGAATCATTTTGTGGCCCGGGATGACTCATCTAGTGCCAAGATTATCCCAGAATACATCTTATGGATGAGGGACCTGGTGCCATTCTCTGAGTTTTCAGATATTCCTTTCTTTCATTAACAGACTGCTAGTGACTATATAATCTCCAGCTAAAAACTAGCAGGGGTGTATTTTTTCTGCCCTGTTCTGATGCCTATGTCAGAAGCTTTCTCTATCTATCTCCTTTATATTTTAATAAAACTTTATTACACAAAAGCTCTGAGCAGTCAAGCCTCATCTCTGGCCCCGGATTGAATTCATCTCCTCCAGAGGCTAAGAATCCTGGCGTCTTTTCATGGTTCAGCAACAGCTTTTCACAACAAGGTCCTAATGTATAGCACAGGCTATATCAACAGTGATAAACCATAATGGAAAATATAATAAAGAATACACACACATATACACACACATACATATATATATATATATATATGGTTTTCCTACTTAGGCCACCTGATGCAAAGAACTGACTAATTTGAAAGGACCCTGATGCTGGGAAAGATTGAAGGGAAGAAGAGAAGGGGACGACAGAGGATGAGATGGTTGGATGGCATCACCAACTCGATGTACATGGGTTTGAGCAAGCTCAGGGAGATGGTGAAGGACAGGGAAGCCCGGCGTGCTGCAGTCCATGGGGTTGCAAAGAGTCGGACACGACTGAGCAACTGAACTGAACTACTGACCTAGATAGAAAAGAATCTGCCTGCAAAGTGGGAGACTTGAGTTCGATCCCTGGATCAGGAAGATCTCCTGGAGAAGGAAATGGCTACTCACTCCAGTATCCTTGCCTGGAGAATTCCATGGACAGAGGAACCTGACCAGCTATAGTTCATGGAGTCACAAAGAATCAGACACAACTGAGCAATGATACTTTCACACTGAGTCACTTTGTTGTGCAGCAGAAATTAAAACACTGTAAATCAAGTATACTTCAATAACATTTTTTAAATAAGTAAATTAAATAGCAATTTTGGGGGGGAACAAAAGCAGTTTGTCTTCTGCAGAATTTATTTGAGGGGTGGGAGTGGCACATAGAAAAGGAAGTAGAACATCAGTCCTGGCCATGATGTTTTTCTCAGTTATATTAACATTATTCTTTCCCCCATGCTTAGATGAGAGCTTAGCCCTCTTCATAGTGCGTCTAAAATTCTGGAAACATAAAATAAAACCTAACAAAATGCTGAATACAAGAGGTGATTTTGAAAATCTCTTTGGATACAGATCTGTATCTAAGGGCAAATTATTTCTGTTATATATATATATATATATATATATAAATTTTTGCAAACAAGGTAAAATAGGAAAATGTAAGATGATTTAGATTGTCTACAATTCACTCCTTCAGCTGTATGTCTGATATGTATCCACTGTGGTACTGTAGCTCGTCATATTACATTAAAATTCCAGAATGGATTATTTAAAATAAGGCTCTTGATATATTCTTGGATCCATCACTGAGTCTCAGTTGTATCACATGCATAATCACGATAAAAGTCCCAGTATTGCCCCTACAGTGAGAATTCCATTAATATAAAAGGATGGAGATGTTTCAAAACCCTTTTACTTATCTTTTATCTTTTCATTTAACATTTATTGAAGCATATATGGGTATAGAACATATCAAGACATAATCATTTCCTTTAAAACACATGAAACTGTGTGAGTATAATAGAGTATAATATTGGACAAGAGCAATGTAGGATGTGTGGAGATGTATAATATGATAAAAATAATGTAAAGATGCAATCAAAACACATATACACCAAGTAATATGCATGAGGCATCTGTTCCTGGGAGCTTTTAGCATACTAAGTGATGAATGCATACTATGGTGAATTCAAACAAGAGGTTATTCCCAGTAGAAAAGACAGCATCACTAATGGTAGTGGATTAGAAGCATCAAAGTGTGTTCTGAAACAATAACTTTGATGCTCATAGAGCATATATCTTAAGGCAGAGAAGAGATAGGGAAAAGATGGAAACATATGAAGTGTCATGTTCATTTGACATTGTCATAATTATGACTGCAAGGAGATCCAACCAGTCTATCCCAAAGGAAATCAGTCCTGAATATTCATTGGAAGGACTGATGCTGAAGCTGAAATTCCAATACTTAGCCACCTGATGCAAAGAGCTGACTCATTGTAAAAGATCCTATGCTGGGAAAGACTGAAGGTGGGAGGAGAAGGGGATGACAGAGAATGAGATGGTTGGATGGCATCATCAACTCAATAGACATGAGTTTGAGTCAACTCTGGGAGTTGGTGATGGACAGGGAGGCCTGGCATGCTGAGGTCCATGGGGTTGCAAAGAGTCGCACATGACTGAGCGACTGAACTGAACTGAAAATGGATATATATTTACATGTTATTGGCTAATACTATTATTGTTGAAGGCTTAGCATGAATTTTCTCAAAATCCTCAAAAAATCTATTAGTAGTTTAATATCAATATTCCCTTTCACCAGTGAATTAAAGCTTAGGTTAAGTGAGCATCCAATATCACTTAAACATATGCATATATTTACAATTTGTATTTTTAAGTGTCTCACAAGGAGACATTATTTTCTCAACTATACCAGCGTATGTATCTTCCAACTCTAGAATTACAAATTAAAAAACCAAGAAATTTGAGATACAGCAAACATGCCTTCCTCATTCATTCCTTGTTTGAGAAATGGTGGACAATGTATTTGGTGAAATGATGGTTTTGACTGAATCTTGGAATAAATCAGAAAGACTTTCTGGTGTCTTTTTTTCTTTCTATTTTTAGTCACTCAGGAAAGGTATGATAAAGTTAGCCTATTTCCACAAAAGGTTTAAACTTCCCAACAGATTAGTAAAGATCCAGTCAGACATTAAGTGAAGCCCACAAGATAACAGGCACTGTGCTCCAAGTTGTGAACTAAAGCCTGGACCAAGTATTGCTTTTGCCCTGATGATGATTACTTAATTGACTGGTAATACAGTGTGATAAATGTTATGACACTGGGAAGTAGGAGGCAGGCAAACCTGAGTATAAATGCATATTATGCTAATATAAAAATCAAGTGAAATAATAAATAAGCCATGCAATATAGTGTTAGGTAAATCTGATGACCATTTATACAAAGGTATGATAAAATTTTTGTTATTTGAGGTAGAACTGGGGACTGCATATACCTATGTTATCATCGTCTATGATATTTGCAGGGAATGTATATCATCACTGATTTTAATAGCTTTGAGTTGTTGACCTTGTAGATAAGAAGCCATCTATGCCAACAATTCTTCTTGTATACCTAGAGAAGAAAGTGAGACCTGAGACTATTATTTTAGCATGACAGGAAAGTTTCTTCTCAATTCCTGAATTATATGTAACATATTCTAGACTAACTTATATAGGCAGCCATGTATGTGTGTCCCTTGCTATTCAAGGGGGATTGGTTTCAAGACTCTCATGAATACCAAAATCTATGGATGCCTACGTTCCTTTTATACAATGTGGAATCTGCATATAATCTATATACATGATTTATTCTTTAAATTAGATTTAAGAATTTAAGTAATTCTCTAGATTACTTATAATATCTAAAATACAATGTAGATGCTATGTAAATAGTTATCAGAATGGCAGACTCATATTATGCTTTTGTGAAATTCCCTGGGATGTTTGAAAATCTTTGATCCATAGTTGCAGATGTGGAACCTGCAGATACAAAGGGTCAACTGTACTTGCCAAATTCAATTATTCTTCAGACAGTTTCATCTATAGATCTAGTGATTTTCTCCTTTTCAGTCAGTTCAGTCACTCAGTCATGTCTGACTCTTTGTGACCCCATGGACTGAAGCACGCCAGGCCTCCCTGTCTGTCACCAACTCCTGGAGTTTACTCAAACTTATGTCCATTGAGTCGGTGATGCCATCCAACCATCTCATCCTCTGTTGACCCTTCTCCTCCTGCCTTCAATCTTTCCCAGCATCAGGGTCTTTTCAAATGAGTCAGCTCTTTGCATCAGGTGGCCAAAGTATTGGAGTTTCAGCTTCAACATCAGTCCTTCCAATGAACACTCAGGATTGAGCTTCTTTAGGATTGACTGGCTGGACCTCCTTGCAGTCCAGGGGACTCTCAAGAGTCTTCTCCAACACCACAGTTCAAAAGCATCAATTCTTTAGCACTCAGCTTTCTTTACAGTCCAACTTTCACATGCATACATGAATACTGGAAAAAACCATAGTCTTGACTAGACGGACCTTTGATGGCAAAGTAATGTCTCTGCTTTTTAACTTGCTGTCTAGGTTAGTCATAACTTTCTTTCCAAGGAGTAAGCGTCTTTTAATTTCATGGCTGCAGTCACCATCTGCAGTGATTTTGGAGCCCAGAAAAATAAAAAGCCAGCCTGTTTCCACTGTTTCCCCATCTCTTTGCCATGAAGTAATGGGACTGGATGCCATGATCTTAGTTTTCTGAATGTTGAGCTTTAAGCCAACTTCTTCACTCTCCTCTTTCACTTTATCAAGAGGCTCTTTTGTTCTTCTTTACTTTCTGCCATATCCTCTGAGGTTATTGATATTTCTCCCAGCAATTTTGATTCCAGCTTGTGCTGCCTCCAGCCCGGTGTTTCTCATGATGTACTCGGCATATAAGTTAAATAAGCAGGGTGACATTATACAGCCTCGACGTACTCCTTTTCCTATTTGTAACAAGTCTGTTGTTCCATGTCCAGTTCTAACTGTTGCTTCCTAACCTGCATACAGATTTCTCAAGAGGCAGGTCAGGTGGTCTGGTATTCCCATCTTTTTCAGAATTTTCCACAGTTTATTCTCTTTTTGGCATATCCAAAATATCAGGAAATATTCTAATCAACTTTTGCTAGATGTTTTGTTAAGTCATTCCATTCTTTCAAACATAATTTTTATTAGAATCGTTTCTAGGGCAGGCCTTTGTTATGTCAGTGAGGAAAGGCCTTAGGAGGAAAAAGATCTAGCTTCCATTTTAGAGCTTTAAAAGGGCTAAATAAATTCTTCTCCATAAAAGCTAGAGCCATTAAAACAGTGTCCTCTAAAAAAAAAAAAGTCCTGTTCGTTATCTGAATTCACTTTAATATAGTGTAGTCAGGCTGGGCGTTACATACTTTTAGGTAAGTCATGAATGGGACCAAGGGAGTTTAAGAGGAAGTCCTGTATTATGGTCATCTTGGGCTGCAGACTCCTACTGGTTAGTGGTAACTAACTGCTTCTAAGGATCACGGAAGGAAAAAAAAGTCTTACTTCGAAAAAAAAAAAAAGAAAGAAAATTTACATGAATGCTTTCAAGAGAGCCTCAAAGCAGAGAAGAAAAGACAATGGGTGTTTCTAACCATTGGCAGAAATAGCTAACTTATTCATCATTTTTCTTGTGCCAACCATTGACAAAGCACTTAAATATACTTCTTCAGTAAGGTCTTATAAATGCTACTCATTTTACAGATCATAAATTGAGTCACAGAAAAGTTTAGAGTCTCAAGCTCACACACTGGAGACCACCACCAGGATTTAACCCCAGACAGCAGGCCTCCAAAGACAAGCTCTTCCCTATGCTATGCTGCGGAGAGAAAATACGAGGGACAGGGAGAGGTAACCTTTCAGTGTCACATTCATAGTCAGACCACCTGGGAGCTTATTTGGACACTTTGGGCAACTCTCAGCATCCTGGAGAAGGCAATGGCACCCGACTCCAGTACTCTTGCCTGGAAAATCCCATGGACGGAGGAGCCTGGTAGGCTGCAGTCCATGGGGTCGCTAAGAGTGGGACACGACTAAGCGGCTTCACTTTCACTTTTCACTTTCATGCATTGGAGAAGGAAATGGCAACCCACTCCAGTGTTCTTGCCTGGAGAATCCCAGGGACGGGGGAACCTGGTGGGCTGCCGTCCATGGGGTCGCACAGAGTCGGACACGACTGAAGCGACTTAGCAGCAGCAGCAGCAGCAGCATCCTTTCCCTTGGTTTTACCATATGTACATTGTAGATATAAATATTGACTCTCAGCTTGTAAGGATTACATGCACTGCAGTGAGTGTTAACAATGATCATTATCATTAGTAGTAGTATAGCAGTAACATGATATAAATAAGAGTCCTTACCAATTAGAAGGTAAGCCAAGTTGAACCCAGGCACAGAAGATAAAGGAGTGTCTAGATCTGTAAGTTTCTTCCCACCCTGTTTTAAAATAACCTGTTCACTAAACTGTAACAATCCTTTTTCTTAAGATGCTGAAGATCATACAGGACAGAGGTTAAGAGAGGGAAGGAATAGCATGAGACAATTATGTCTAAGAATGTAAGCCCCATAATTCTACATGCTGCATCATGTAACCCATAGTGATCCTAAAAGATGATTATTTAGATGAGGAACCTGAAATTCATGGACTTTGCTAAAGTCACACATAACTCAAAGTTTAACAGGATTGGAAAAGATTTTAGAAGTGTTAACTCTTTTAATGCCATTAGGTAGCTTTGATTGCCCATGTGATCTCACTTTTGTTATTTAAAAATTAAAAATGATCAATATCCACAGCTTGAAGGAATGCAAGAAGTTGAAAGGTAACTCAGCATTGTTAACTAATATTGTTTTATGCACACCATGCCTGAAAAATGGCAAGAGATGGAAACTATGCTTGAAATAAACTGATACTTTTTTTAATCTTGCACAGAATTTTAGAATTTTATATCATATTAGAGAATCTTCTGTGCAAAAATCCCAATTAGAATAGTGAGAAAAGTTTTCTCTAATGCTTATGAGAATAGTTATACACATAAAGAGTTAAGGATTTTACACTAAGTAGAAGCACAATTTTAAATCTTAAAGATTTTATGAGGCAACCTGCTATCCTTCAATAAAATGATGAATGCATGATTGTGAGGACTGACTGCATGAACAAGTGCCAAGTCAGGACATTTAAAGGCCACTCATCAACTTTCTGTAGAAGGCAATGGCACCCCACTCCAGTACTCTTGGCTGGAAAATCCCATAGACGGAGGAGCCTGGTGGGCTACAGTTCATGGGGTTGCAAAGAACCGGACACGACTGAGCGACTTCACTTTCACTTTCCACTTTCATGCACTGGAGAAGGAAATGGCAACCCACTCCAGTGTTCTTGCCTGGAGAATCCCAGGGACGGGGGAGCCTGATGGGCTGCCGTCTATGGGGTCGCACAGAGTCGGACACGATTGAGGCGACTTAGCAGCAGCAGCATCAACTTTCAGTGAAATTAGATATTTGATTAAAGGTGATGGTGATTTCCAGTAGCCTCATTCAAGAGGGCAATTACTACAACTTCATTTTGCAGTAAGATTAGAAAATCTCTAATATTATTAGAAATAATAGAAATTTTTTTATTATTAGAAAATTATATATTCTATGGCCAACAAGTAAGAAAACATGATACGTGAGGACAAACTATTTGAACTGACAGCAAATAGTTAAATGTCAAAACGCAGAACAGCTAGTCAAAGGTCCTAAAATGATGGTCTGGAGAACGGAGTTCAGAAGCCAGAAAGCACAGAAGAGATGAAGATGACTTTATTTTGTTTTTTGTTTTTAGAATGGAAGGAGGGGCAAATACCTCACCACATTATAAGACTTATTTCCAAAAGAAAATTAGGATTCCCAAGGAGACAAAAGCAGGGGACAGTTTCTATCCAACAAAAAAGTCACATAACAAGTAACAAAACATATAATCACAGGGCCCATTATCTCAGCCTTTTCTCACAGTTTGGCATGACAGTGAGAGAAAGGAGAAAAGAAACAGCAAAATCGAGCTGAGGTGGGGGTTAACAGAAAGCTGTAGCAGGAAGGAGGAACACATACACATTTATCCTCAGCCTCTGTCAAGCATTTCAACTCCTTCCTCCAGCTTGCTAAGTGTGTTTTCTCATTGCCCACTCCTTTATGATTCAAAACGCATCAGGACTATCATATCTTGGATGACAGAAAAAAAAGGGCCACATGGGGACAATAAGACATAAGAGGTTTAAGGAGGAGAAAAGACCATTTGTATTTCAGAGGCAGGAAGCAGTCCGGTTGGGTAGTACCTAAATATTCAAGGGAGGTTAAGAGAAGTACACCCTGGTTATACAGGATTTATAAAGCTGATTTAAAAATATTAGGTTTTATTTTCATGATAATTAAAAGCCATCAAATCATTTTAGGCAGAAAGTCTCCAAAGATAAGAGGATTACTCTGGTAGTTGAATTACCTCATGTGGAGAAGGCTACATACTTCAGACACAACTTTAAGAGCAGCAGGCTTGTACCTAGTAGGGGAAAAAAAAAAATCTGTTCCTTTCCCTCTACACATGACAGACAGCCCAGAAGTCTGTACTACAGGATTTGTCTGGGTTTCTGTTTGGGTAGTTACTGAGAACTTACGGGAAGAACATTTCCAGACTTCTCTGAGTCCTTCTGTTAGTCCTCTATAGAGCTCCCTACCAGATCTAACACCTAGGTTTAGACAAACTGGATTAGAGCTTCTGAATTATCAAGATCACAGTCTTTACATTGCCTTGGACCACAGGAACTCCTGAATCGAGCAGTTGCCCTGGAATGTCACAGTGGACATGGTTCTGATTTAGATAATCTACTACTTTAAGAAACTGGAAATTAATACACTGTTCTAAATTTAAATTTTAAATCCAACCTTGTTGCTCTTAAGTTATTCTTAAGTGTTTAAAAATAGATGTCCATTTTATTTATTTATTTTTTTGATTTCTAAATTTTATTTTATTTTTAAACTTTACATAATTGTATTAGTTTTGCCAAATATCAAAATGAATCCGCCACAGATATACATGTGTTCGCCATCCTGAACCCTCCTCCCTCCTCATACCATCCCTCTGGGTTGTCCCAGTGCACTAGCCCCAAGCATCCAGTATCGTGCATCGAACCTGGACTGGCGACTCGTTTCATACATGATAGTATACATGTTTCAATGCCATTCTCCCAAATCTTCTCACCCTCTCCCTGAGTCCATAAGACTGTTCTATACATCAGTGTCTCTTTTGCTGTCTCGTATACAGGGTTATTGTTACCATCTTTCTAAATTCCATATATATGCGTTAGTACACTGTATTGGTGTTTTTCTTTCTGGCTTACTTCACTCTGTATAATAGGCTCCAGTTTCATCCACCTCATTAGAACTGAAAAATTGCAACAGTTTAGTAGAAAAGATGACTCTCTCAAGAGCTATCAACCTATGCAGATAGAAAATCTATTGTAGGTTCTCTCTAAAGGATTTTTGTTTTACATATTCAGTATTAAAAAAGAGAAATCAAACAATAATATGGAAAACAATTATGTGGTTAACAAAATAACTGAAAAAAAGCTAAGAAAAAGAGCAGACTAAAGTTTCTTTAAGAAGGTAATTTTTAAAAGCTAATTATCAGAATCAGCTGAAGAGCTCTGAAGCTATTACGATGATAAAAGCTGGAGTATAAACCAGCAAACTAGCATGTTGAGAGTAGTTGGAAAGAAGGGGATAATAGATGACATGACACAAAATAGGCCATAAGTAGATGGCCATTGATGATGGAACACTGGAATATTATCTGTTTCTGTATATATTTTGAATTTTCCACTAATTTTTGAAGCAACTGTCCAAAACTTCTGATAAACTCACCTTTAGAAACTGACAAAGTATGTTGCCGGGGTCCAGCCCCGGCTGATCCAGGGTATTCGAAGCGGGGACGGCGTCGGCGACCTATTTATATTTATTTATTCATCAAAGATTCAAAGAGTAATAGAATGAGGATAGCTCAGTGAGGAAATTCAGTGGAGAAAAGCGGCTGAAATAAGGATAGCTCAGTAGGAAAATTCAGTGGAGAAAAGAAGCTGAGTGGCTTGGTTTACGCGGAAAATCAATATAACCCGTGACACCAGGTTAGCTCTGACCATGGAGGCCACAGGCGCCCTCTCGAATAGCGGAAGGTGCCCCACCTTAGACACCTTCTCGAGTGGGTCTTAGAAGCCCAGGCAAATAAATGGTCGCAGAGGACATCCGCGCTCCAGATGGACACTCAGCTGGAATTTGGGAGAGAGAGTGACATGGGGAGACCAAGTTTCAGTGAACAAGGCCCGCACTTTATTTTCCAAAGTAGTTTTTATACCTTAAGGTATGCATAGAGGATAATAGGGGAAGGGGTGGAGTCATGCAAGGACAGCAGTTCCTGGTCCTAATCGAAGCCAGGCTTTCAAACTTATCATATGCAAAAGTTCAGGTGATTGACATCATCTTCTTGCCCGGAGGCCTGTTAACATTTTAAGAAACTTATTTTTCTCTAAAGGTGATTATTCCAAAGTCAGGCGCCAGCCTTCCGAAAAGCATTGGACAAAGCGGCATTTTACATTTCTATACACCCATTATATCAATCAATACACTGCCAAGGACACAGTAGGTAAGGAGTATGGAGACTTAGCAGCAAACATTGGCCCAACAAGTGAAAAACCCTTCACCAATACAATTTCTAATCAATCTTTTAACTACTCAAAGGAATCTGTGTTTAGGCAGTTTAGAACATCTCCTGCCTCTCACAGTTGGGAGGCTCTGAACAATCACATGTGGCCGGAAAAACCCACTCAGGCAGGCTAGAGGATTTCCAAAGGAGTTTGTAGGTTGAAACACTGTCACATCCAGGAATTATTAACTGGAGCTGTAAGCTAACTCTCTTTTCAGAGAGAGGTAGTGGGGGACAGCCCCCCGTAAAGTCAGAGGTGTAGGTGAAAGCACAAAGCAGAAAGTAGGCAGACTCTGGTTTCGGGGGTAGATGCTCGAGAATTTCCAGGGGGACTCCTGAGGCTCGATCCCACCTTTGCCTATGCCGAGCCTCCTTCCTCATGACCTTTGTCATGGGCGGAGTGCCTCACGCTGGCTCCCGGCAGTGATAGAATTCCAGTTGAGCTATTCCAGATCCTGAAAGATGATGCTTTGGAAAGTGCTGCACTCAATATGCAATATGCACTCAATATGCAATATGCCGGCTCCCGGCAGTATGTTATGGCATAGCATTTAATTATTTTGCGTTGGATCCTGTATAAAGTCAAGAGAAACTGATTTCTAGCATGTTTAAAAGGAAGAGCATTTCACATGCTTAGATAAGAACCCGTGCACTGGTACAAACAGCACCACCCAGCTGCCATCATGATTCACAGAGAATCCGCTTCATTTGCATGTAGTTTCTATCCTATATCACACTCTTTACTTGAATTGTAGACACGATTAAAACTTAAGTGTTTTTAGAGCAAATTGGGGATGGATCACACATTCACAGATGATAATTCATATTAACCAAAAACAGTGCTTCGTAAGTCACACCACCTTTACAAGTGTTTTTAGTAACTTATACAAGAACTTCCCTTTAGTAACAAAACTAGCACCATAATGAAAATTTTAAGAAGTCTAGTGAACTTCTCAAACTAGAAGTCTGTTACATCTGAATTAACTCTATTTCTTCCAGGAGTTCAAGTCACAATGATAACACTTGCCAATAGGCAGAAGCACATCCTATGCTATGCGATTATGTGGACTTGATCAGTCAAAAATGCCCAAATCATGACCGGCTCCACAGAGAAAATAATCATGTGTTTAAATTATCAGGAGGTTCCCCAATTTATTTGTACCATGCTAACCAGCAGACATTCAGTGTTGAATGTGCACATTTTTTCCTCACATTTCTTGAAAAAAGTGAAAACTTGCCCCCTCAACTTTAAAGTTAACAAGAGGTTGGACGTTTCTGTATCTGGTTTGAGTAACCATTAGTATAGTTACCGGAGAAAGCAGTGGCACCCCACTCCAGTACTCTTGCCTGGAAAATCCCATGGACGGAGGAGCCTGGTAGGCTGCAGTCCATGGGGTGTCGAAGAGTTGGACATGACTGAGCGACTTCACTTTCACTTTTCACTTTCATGCATTGGAGAAGGAAATGGCAACCCACTCCAGTGTTCTTGCCTGGAGAATCTCAGGGACGGAGGAGCCTGTGGTCACACAGAGTTGGACACGACTGAAGCGACTTAGCAGCAGCAGCAGGATAGTTAGAGTTGGGCTAGGGTGAAAACTCCTACTTTTCCCATGCTACATTTTTAGGTTAGCATTTGAAATTAAATACATTCTTTTACTTCATTTAATCTCCATTATTTGAGTAACTAATTATGCTACAACTAGATTATTACTTTTTTATTACTGCTGTAACAAACTACCATAGACTTTGTGACTTGCAAGGAAGCAGTTTTACTACCTGACAGTTGGAGGTTAGAAATCCAAAGTCAGTCACGGTGTGTCGAAGCCACGGTGTCAGCAGAGCTGATACCTCTTGGAGACTCTGAAGAAACAGCCACTTCTTTGCCTTTTTCAGCATCTAGAGTCAGAAGGCACCCTTTGACCCATGGCCTGGTCCTTGCTTCACCTCCCTCCTGCTTCTTTCCTCCCATCTCCTACTACTAACTTTGCCCCTTCTGGCTCCTTCCTACAAGGTTCCTGGTAATTACATGAGCCCACCTGTATGATTCAGGGTAACTGCCCCATCATTAGAGCCTCAATTAATCACAGCTGCAAGATTTCTTTTTTGCTTTAAGATTATATCCATAAGTTCTAGAATTAAGGCTTAGGCATCTTTGGGAAGTGGTGGAGAGCATAATGCAACCTAGCCCAAAAAGAAACTCAAAACTAATGCTGCAGGGTAACTTAGAAAAGTCCAGTAAGCCTAGTAAACAGTTACACTTACCAGAAAAAAGAATACACACACTAACATGGTTTATTTTTTTAAACAATATTTATTACAAATTGGTAGATATTTTGATGGCAACTGGAAAGAGACTGACCTTGTCTGAATTACTCATAAAATGGCTTTAGCTTCCTATTCGCCTTTCTCATTCTAAACCTAACTTTCCAGACACAGAAAGAAAGAATCTGTATTCTTTATCTATGGAGAGTACATGCCTGGGACATGGGAATATGAGCCACAGGTTAGGTAGTCTGTGGGGGTTTGCAGCTCAGCTGTAATCTTTTCACCTTGAATTAAGAAAAGATATACTGATGTGAAAATATGTCCCTTGGAAAAAGGATCTCTTATTTTTTATTTTTATGATCTTGGACAATTTTCTAGTTATCTAGCCATGGCAAATACGTTCATCTAAAGGGGCCAACCAAAAATTGAGAGGTGATCACAAACTTTCCATATACCTCCAAAATTGCTTTGATGTTTGTAAAGAGGAACAGCACACGTTGTTTGCTCTATAAATAGATTTGTCCATATCATAGGACGTTAGAAATAATGACCCCTGGGATAATATGCTTTCGATTATGTTATAAAGCAGCTTTCACTACAGGCAGCTAAAAAACAGGCTTGCCAAATGTTTTTAATTTGAAGAACAAATGGAGATGGCATCCTCATTATCTCTGTTCTATATATTAGGGCGTATTTTTCTCTTGTTTTATTTCGTACAATCTGTAATACAACAGCTCTGTATTGACTACATAACCTCAATGTATTATTTTTAAACAGTTTAGGCCTCCAGAGGTATTTAAACATAAAACCACCAATTAAAAGCATTTTATTTTCTCACAGAAGTATGCACAGGTGGCCTACATTGAATGATGCCAAAATGTTTACAAAAAAATATTTCTCCTTTGCTATTAAAGAAGTTGCCTACAGACTCACACAAATAGTGAATAAAATTTACTTAGCAAATATAATCTAGATAGACACCATTCTCCCCACCCCCATGTCCTCCATCTGCCTCTCTTTTGTGGAAAAAAAACTGTGGCCTCTCCTAGTTCAAAAGAATAAACTTAATCAGAGAAGTGAGAATACACAGAAACAAAGAAAATAGTCATGCAAGACAAAATAACAGTTTAGCCATTAAACAAAGTCAAGGAATTTTAGTTTTATCTCAAGAGATACAAATAATATTCTGAGACATGATCTTTCAACTATTTAGCAGATACTGAAATCCCATCCAGGTGGATGAAATTAATTATATTCTGAGTACAAGCATGTAGACCCCAGAAGGTTGATCATAACTCTCAATTACCTTACCATCAACCAACTAGAAGAATGACCACACGCTAATCATACACTCCACAACCCTCTCCCGCATCCTGTTTTTAAAAACCTTTCACTTAAGTCTATTAGGGTGTTAAGATCTTTTGAGCATCAGGTGCCAGGACTCTTTATTTGGTACCTTACAATTAATGTTGCATTTTCCTTTATCATAAGCCAGTGTCGGTAGATTAGCTATACTACAGGCTTACAAGTAGAACCAAGTTTGATTTAGTAACACAAGTAGTGTTTAATTTTGTATCCCTTTCACTAATTGGTATTTTGACTCTGTAGCCAAGAAGGTCACTAGGCTTAGGAAAAAAAAAAAAAAAGCCATTTCGATATCTATTTCAAAGTGACCCATTTAAATAAACCTATACTTGGTCTCTGAACCTAGATCTACTTCAGTTCAGTTCAGTTCAGTTCTGTCGCTCAGTCGTGTCCGACACTTTGCGGCCCCATGAAATGCAGCACGCCAGGCCTCCCTGTGAATCACCAACTCCAGGAGTTTACTCAAACCCACGTCCATCGAGTCAGTGATGCCATCCAGCCATCTCATCCTCTGTCGTTCTCTTCTCCTCCTGCCCCCAATCCTTCCCAGCATCAGAGTCTTTTCTAATGAGTCAACTCTTTGCATCAGGTGGCCAGAGTATTGGAGGTTCAGCTTTAGCATCATTCCTTCCAATGAACACCCAGGACTGATCTTTAGAATGGACTGGCTGGATCTCCTTGCAGTCCAATGGCCTATCAAGAGTCTTCTCCAACACCATAGTTCAAGAGCATCAATTCTTCGGCACTCAGCTTTCTTCACAGTCCAACTCTTACATCCATACATGACCACTGGAAAAACCATAGCCTTGACTAGATGGACCTTTGTTGGCAAAGTAATGTCTCTGCTTTTGAATATGCTATCTAGGTTGGCCATAACTTTCCTTCCAAGGAGTAAGCATCTTTTAATTTCATGGCTGCAGTCACCATCTGCAGTGATTTTTGGAGCCCCCCAAAAATAAAGTCTGCCACTGTTTCCCCATCAATTTCCCATGAAGTGATGGGACCAGATGCCATGATCTTCATTTTCTGAATGTTGAGTTTAAGCCAACTGTTTTACTCTCCTCTTTCACTTTCATCAAGAGGCTTTTTAGTTCCTCTTCACTTTCTGCCATAAGGGTGGTGTCATTTGCATATCTGAGGTTATCGCTATTTCTCCCGGCAATCTTGATTCCAGATTGTGCTTCTTCCAGCCTAGTGTTTCTCTTTTTACTCTGTTAATTACAGAATAAACTTCCTAGGCTGGGTTCTTCTCCATGGAGACTCTGATATCTATTCAAAATCTCTTGAGGAAACTTCCCTGGTGGTCCAGCAGTTAAGAATCTGCCTTCCAAGGCAGGATTTGATCCCTGGTCAGGGGTTGCTTCCCTGGTGGCTTAGAGGTTAAAGCGTCTGCCCGCAATGCGGGAGACTCGGGTTCGATCCCTGGATTGGGAAGATCCTCTGTCGAAGGAAATGGCAACCCAGTCCAGTACTCTCGCCTGGAGAATCCCATGGAAAGAGGAGCCTGGTAGGCTACAGGCCAAGGGGTTGCGAAGAGTTGGACACAACTGAGTGACTTCACTTTCACTTCACAGGGAACTAAGATATCACATGCCTCTGAACAACTAAGCTCCTGGGGGGCAACTACTGAGCCTGCACACTCTGCACCACAATTTGAAAGAAGCTGCGCACTGGCAAAGAATAATCCTGTGTGCCAGGACCAAGATCCTACGTGCTGCAACTAAGACCTGACACAACCAAATAGATAAATATATTTTTAAAACATTTTAAAGTAAAATAAAAACAAAATTTCCTCAGAACACTTCAATACATACTTAGGGCAAGCATATTTTTACTTCACTCTCTACCCTTATTGGGCTTCCCTGGTGGCTCAGAGGTAAAGAATTCACCTGCCAAGTCAGGAGCCGTAAGTTCGATCTTTGGGTCCGGAAGAACCCCTGGAGAAGGAAATGGCAACCCACGCCAGTGTTCTTACCTGGGAATTCCCATGGACAGAGCTGCCTGGTGGGCTACAGTCCATGTGGGCTACAGTCCATCATAAAGCATAGGACACGACTTAGCGACTAAACAACTAGGGCATTCCTGATAGCTCAGTTGGTAAAGAATCCGCCTGCAATGCAGGAGACACCCCCATTTGATTCCTGGGTTGGGAAGATCCGCTAGAGAAGGGAAAAAGCTACCCACTCCAGTGATCTGGCCTCAAGAACTAGTCCATGGGGTTGCAAAAAGTCAGACAGGACTGAGCGACTTGCACTTTCATTTGGCTTCCCTGGTGGCTCAGATAGTAAAAAATCTGCCCTCAATGAGGTAAATCTGGGCTCAATCCTTGGGTTGGGAAGACCCTGGAGAAGGAAATGGCAACCCAATCCATATTCTTGCCTGGAGAATCCCATGGGCAGAGGAGCCTGGCAGGCTACAGTCCATGGGGTTGCAAAGAGTTGGACACGTGACTACCACTTCAACAACGATTATTCTTATTAGACTGAGCTCTTTGAGGAAAAGGGCTGTGTTGTATAACTTTATTTTTCTATACAGTGTTTGCCATTAAAAACATGTTGGCACAGTAAGTATTCATTGACTAGATAAATTAATAAACACAGCACACAATGAGTTCTTTCATTTAGCAGAAAAACTTAAGAGGACTCTGTAAGTCTTTTCTCTCTTTTTTGAGGTGTTTATAGTTTATTTTGGGGTAAGAAGACATAAAACTGGAGACAAATCTCAAAAACTACATACAATTGAAAAGCAATCATATTTGCTCTAAATCTATGATTTTCCAGATATAAAGAAGTCTATATCACTCTGGATACTATTCAGAATAACCTGTGAGAGATTTAAAAAATTCATCTGTGCTCCATTCTGAAATTTCAGAAGTAGAAAAAATCAGATGTTTGCTGTGTATTTAGGATTGAAAACTACTGAGTCACTCAGAGTAGAGAACTAGGACAAGCAGAACTGCATCACCTGAAATTTCTCAGACTCTGCAAGAGCATACATTCCTGAAATAGAATATGCATTAAAAAATCATTATGTGATCTACACATGCATTAAAATTTGATATACCCTACTCAGAGGTTAAGGCATCTGCCTGCAATGCAGGAGACCTGGGTTTGATCCCTGGTTCAGGAAGATCCCCTGGAGAAGGAAATGGCAACCCACTCCAGTATTCTTGCCTGGAGAATCCCATGGACAGAGGAGCCTGGTGGGCTACAGTCCATGGGATCGCAAAGAGTCGGACATGAATAAGTGACTTCACTTTCACTTTCACTCTACATCCTATCAACCTAAAAAGCAAAGGGAAAGAAAGAAAGAAAAAACAAACAAACAAAAAAAAAAACTCTGTTGATATAATTAAGAAATGCTTTTGAAGGAAACATTATAGCCTGTGGGTACCTGGGTTCTGGGGTCAAACTACCTGGATCCTAATACTTAGTAGGTCTTTTAACTTAATCAGGTTACTTATAAATATGTCTAAGCCTTGGTGAGCATTGGACCATAAAAAAGGCTGAGCGTCAAAGAATTTCTGCTTTTGAGTTGTGATGCTGGAGAGTTGTGATGTTGAGAGTACCTTGGATAGCAAAGAGATCAAACCAGTCAATCCTAAAGGAAGTCAATCCTGAATATTCACTAGAAGGACTGATGCTGAAGCTGAAGTGCCAATACTTTGGCCACCTGATGGGAAGAGGCAAATCATTGGAAAATACCCTGATGCTTGGAAAGATTGAGTGTAGAAGAAAAAGGGGGTAACAGAGGATGAGATGGTTGGATGGCATCATTGACTTAATGGACATGTTTGAGCTGGGAGATAGTGATGGACAGGGAAGGCTGGCATGTGGCAGTTTATGGAGTCGCAGAGTTGGGCACAACTTAGTGGCTGAACAACAACAACAAGCCTCAGTTTACTACAGTACAAGGGAGATAATAATAATAAATCCATACAGTTACTTTGTATCATATAGTATTGTTTGGTACAGAGTAAGCTCTCAGTAAATTTAATTAGTGGGGTCGCACAGAGTCGGACACGACTGAAGCGACTTAGCAGCAGCAGCAGCAGCAGCAGCAGCAGGATTCAGTGAACTTGGGTCTGCAAACAGATAAAAGGTACTTTCTTCAGGTCATTCTACCTGGAGGTAAACTAAACATTCTAAACTAAACAAACTAAGTAAACTAAACATTCTACCTGGAAGTAAACTAAAGTAGCAGTTTTCAGCTAGAGTACACAAACTCCTAAATGTAATAAATACATCCAGATGAAACAGAGGAACCACCAGTTTTAAGTGGAACATGTTTTCAGATTCTCAATATCAATACACATTCATTTATAATTTATCTAATATTAAAACTCATCAGTATCTGAGCTTTGCCTTTCTTTCCCTTTCCCCCCTTGTCTTTCACAAAAGTGTTCTTCCCTAATTTACAAAATCAAAACCTAACATTGTCCTGGATGAAAACAAAATGAAACAAACCATTTGTGGCACCAATGGCACTTTTCATTTTCATGCATCATCTAAGTGATAAACTAGTCATAGCAAGACTTGGGACCCTCTTCTCCAGCTAGCCATCTAGCTAGCTATTTTAGGGAAATTCAGATTTGGACACAGCCTTTCTGACTGTATATTTGATTTCCTGATTGGTTTGGCAATGAAGATTAACTTCACCATATAATGGGAACTTGTTTTTCCATAAATTGAATGAGCACTAGCTAATGGTAAAATAAAATTTTAATAACAAATATATTTTAAGCACAAAAACATGCTGTACTCTTAAAATGGAATATTTTATGATTATTTGAAAATAGCTACTAAAATACAGTTATCAACTTAAAAATGTATGGGCATGACACAGTTTGTCAAAGTTTCTGAAGTTCTCAGATTACTCTTTGAAGTGATGTTACCTCAAAGCCTTGATAGATGGATTTATTTCCTAGGTCTTTACTATTTTAAATGTTCCATAAGGCACTGGAATCTCCAAAGAAGAAAACACCATCTAGAAGCCCTAAAAGTTTATTTGGGCTTGGTAAAAGAATAAAGTAAAACAGAATGTGGCACATGCTTTTACCTCAAGGCTCTTACTGGTGGATTTATAACATCAGATTCCAATATAAAAGCACATAATAAGGAAAAGATATTAGAAGCACACAGAAAGTACAGAGTTCTATACTCACAGATCTATGCTTTTTAGTGGTGAAAAAATTTAAATCCATAAATATGATGATATTATAAATAGCACAGAATCACAGACCAGGACCCTATAAAATGGAGGGACTAGTGGGAATTTTCTTTTGGTTTTTGGAGGATTTTTTTGGTATTTTACAGTCTTTGGTACAGAAATTTAGGGTATAAACAGCATGTTTCAAAATGACACAAAAGAGAGTGAAGACAGTGGAAACTGAAAATGAATACAACTGAAGAAAAAATATCACTTAGCTTTTGATTATTCTCATTGATAATAATTCTGCCAGAAAATGTCATTCATTATCATTTTACTCTACATTATTTAAAGACAGAAGTGACAAGGGAATTTAGATTTATTTGATTGTGGTTATGATTCAACAAAAGCTCATTAAAGAGGTAGTGGGAAAATAAGACATTTGAAGGCCCATTGAAAAGTGGAAGTGATTATTATTTCTTTTTAAACAATGAAGTATTTTAAAATTGTGTTTGTAAAATATATTTCCAGAAGAAAATAATTATGAGCTTTCTGCTTTCATCCAGGATATAGAAAGTGGGAGATAGTACTGCTTCTAAGTAAACAATAGAAAACCAATAGGCAGATTTCCAAAAAGAACAAACATACAAGGAAGGAATTGCTGCATGTGCTGTTCTTAGTCACTCAGTCATGTCTAACTTTTTGTGACCCCATGGACTGTAGCCCACAAGGCTCTTATGACCTTGGGGATACTCTAGGCAGGAATACCAGAGTGGGTTGCCATGCCCTCCTCCAGGGAATATTCCCAAAGCAGGGATGGAACCCGGGTCTTCCACATTTCAGGTAGATGCTTTACCATCTAAACCACAAGGGAAGCCCAATGCTGTCATGTATGAGAATCAAACAAAATAATTTAAAATAATCATTGAATATCAAGTATAACATGGCATGTTGGCTCACTCCTGATTGGATTCTTTCAATCCTTGATAATAACAACCTGTCACAAAAATCAGTTCAGTTCAGTCGCTCAATCATGTCTGACTCTGCACAACCCCGTGGACGTCAGCATGCCAGGCTTCCCTCTCCATCACCAAAGCTCGGAGCTTGCTCAAACTCATATCCATTGAGTGGGTGATGCCATCCAAAAATCTCATCCTGTCATCCCCTTCTGCTCCTGCCTTCAAACTTTCCCAGCATCAGAGTCTTTTCCAATGAGTCAGTTCTTCGCATAAGGTGGCCAAAATATTGCAGCTTCAGCATCAGACCTAATGAATATTCGGGAATGTTTTCCTTTAGGATTCACTGGTTTTATCTCCTTACAGTCCAAGAGACTCTTCAAGAGTCCTCTCCAACACCACAGTTCAAAAGCATCAATTCTTCGGCGCCCAGCTTTTTTTATGGTCCAACTCTCACATCCATAATGAATACAGGAAAAACCAAACCTTTGACTAGATGGACCTTTGTCTGCAAAGTAATGCCTCTGCTTTTTAATATGCTATCTAGGTTGGTCATAGCTTTTCTTCCAAGGAGCAAACATCTTTTAATTTCATGGCTGCAGTCACCATCTGCAGTGATTTTGGAGCCCGCAAAGATAAAGTCTCTCAATGTTTCCACCGATCCGCAGCTATTTGCCATGAAGTGATGGGACCTAGTGTGATGATCTTCGTTTTTTGAATGTTGAGTTTGAAGCCAGCTTTTTCACTCTTCTCTTTCACTTTCATCAAGAGGCTCATTTGTTCCTCTCTACTTTCTGCCATAAGGGTGGTGTCATCTGCATATCAGAGGTTATTGTTATTTCTCCCAGCAACCTTGATTCCAGCTTGTGCTTCATCCAGCTCAGCATTTCACATGATGTGCTCTGCATATAAGTTAAATGAGCAGGGTGACAATATACAGCCTTGATGTACTTCTTTCCCATTTTGGAACCAGCCTGCTATTTCATGTTCAGTTCTAACTGTTGCTTCTTGACCTGCATACAGATTTCTGAGGAGGCAAGTCAGGTGGTCTGGTATTCCCACCTCTTGAAGAATTTTCCACAGTTTGTTGTGATCTACACAGTCAAAGACTTTGGCATAATCAATAAGGCTGAAGTAGATATTTTTTTTTCTGAAATTCTCTTGCTTTTTCAAAGATCCAGTGGCAATTTGATCTCTGGGTCCTCTGCCTTTTCTAACATCCAGCTTGAATATCTGGAACTTCATGTTTCACATACTGTTGAATCCTGGCTTGGAGAATTTTGCACATTACTTTGCTAGCATACAAGATGAGTGCAATTGTGTGGTAGTTTGAACATTCTTTGGCATTGTCCGTCTTTGGGATTGGAATGAAAACTGACCTCTTCCAGTCCTGTGGCCTCTGCTGAGTTTTCCAAATTTGCTGGTATATTGAATGCAGCCCTTTCACAGCATCATCTTTTAGGATTTGAAATAGCTGAACTGGAATTCCATCATCTCTACTAGCTTTGTTTGTAGCGATGCTTCCTAAGGCCCACTTGACTTCACATTCCAGGATGTCTGGCTCTAGGTGAGTGATCACACCATCATGGTTATCTGGGTCATGAAGATCTTTTTTGTATAGCTCTTCTGTGTATTCTTGCCACCTCTTCTTAATATCTTCTGCTTCTGTTAGGTCCACACCATTTCTGTCCTTTATTTTGCCCATCTTTGGATGAAATGTTCCCTTGGTATCTCTAATTTTCTTGAAGAAATCTCTAGTCTTTCCCATTCTATTGTTTTCCTCTATTTCTTTGCACTGATCACCGAGAAAGGCTTTCTTATCTCTCCTTGCTATTCTTTGGAACTCTGCAATCAAATGGGTGTATATTTTCTTTTCTCCTTTGCCTTTTGCTTCTCTTCTTTTTTCATCTATTTGTAAGGTCTCCTCAGACAACTGTTTTGCCTTTTTGCATTTATTTTTCTTGAGGATGGTTTTGATCACAACCTCTTGTACAATGTCACAAACCTCCATCCATAGTTCTTCAGGCACTCTGTCAGATCAATCCCTTGAATCTATTTGTCGCTTCCACTGTATAATCATAAGGGATTTGATTTAGGTCATACCTGAATGGTATAATGGTTTTCCTACTTTCTTCAATTTAAGTTTGACTTTTGTAAAAAGGAGTTTCATGATCTGAGCCATAATCAGCTCCAGTCTTGTTTTTGCTGACTGTATAGAACTTCTCCATCTTAACATCTTACAGTCTGGCTGCAAAAAATATAATCAATCTGATTTTGGTATTGACCACCTGGTGATCTCCATGTGTAGTATTCTCTTGTGTTGTTGGAAGATGGTGTTTAATATGACACGTGCATTTTCTTAGCAAAACTCTGTTAGCCTTTGCCCTGCTTCATTTTGTACTCCAAGGCCAAATTTGCCTGTTATTCCAGGTATCTCTTGACTTCCTACTTTTGCATTCCAGTCCCTTATGATGAAAAAGACATCTTTTGGGGGCATTAGTTCTAGAAGGTCTTATAGGTCTTCCTGCTGCTGCTGCTGCTAAGTCGCATCAGTTGTGTCCGACTCTGTGTGACCCCATAGACAGCAGCCCACAAGGCTCCGCCATCCCTGGGATTCTCCAGGCAAGAACGCTGGAGTGGGTTGCCATTTCCTTCTCCAATGAATGAAAGTGAAAAGTAAAAGTGAAGTCGCTGTCATGTCTGACTCAGTGACCCTAGAGCCATTCAATTTCAGCTTCTTCAGCATTACTGGTTGGGGCATAGACCTGGATTACTATGATATTGAATGCGTTGCCTTGGAAATGAACAGAGATCATTCTGTCTTTTTGAGATCACAACAAAGTGCTGCATTTGGACTCTTTTGTTGACTATGAGGGCTACTACATTTCTTCTAAGGGATTCTTGACCACAGTAGTAGATATAATAGTCATCTGAATTAAATTTCCCATTTTAGTCCATTTTAGTTCACTGATTCCTAAAATGTTGATGTTCATTCTTGCCATCTCCTGTTTGACCACTTCTAATTTACCTTAATTCATGGACCTAATATTCCAGATTTGTATGCAATATTGCTCTTTACAGCATCAGACTTTACTTCCATCACCAGTCACAGCCACAACTGCACATTGTTTTTGCTTTGACTCCATCCCTCATTCTTTCTGGAGTTATTTGTCCACTCTTCTCCAGTAGCATATTGGGCATCTGTTGACCTGGGGAGTTCATCTTTCAGTGTCATATCTTTTTTGCCTTTTCATAGAGAGAGAAAAAGTTGGCTTAAAGCTCAACATGCAGAAAACTACGATCATGGCATCCGGTCCCTTCACTTCATGGCAAATAGATGGGAAAACAATGGCAATAGTGGCTGACTTTATTTTCTTGGGCTCCAAAATCACTGCAGATGGTGACTACAGCCATGAAATTAAAAGATGCTTACTCCTTGGGAGGAAAGTTATGACCAACCTAGACAGCATATTAAAAAGCAGAGACATTACTTTGCCAACTAGGTCCATCTAGTCAGGGCTATAGTTTTTCCAGTAGTCATGTATGGATGTGAGAGTTGGACTATAAAGAAAGCTGAGCACCAAAGAATTGATGCTATGAACTGTGGTGTTGGAGAAGACTCTTGAGTGTCCCTTGGACTGCAAGGAGATTAAACCAGTCCATCCTAAAGGAGATCAGTCCTGGGTGTTCATTGGAAGGACTGATGTTGAAGCTGAAACTCCAATACTTTGGCCACCTGATATGAAGAGCTAACTCATTTGAAAAGACCCTGATCCTGGGAAAGATTGAAGGCAGGAGGAGAAGGGGACGACAGAGGATGAGATGGTTGGATGGCATCACCAATCAATGGACTTGAGTCTGGTTAAACTCTGAGAGGTGGTGATGGACAGGGATGCCTGGTGTGCCATGGTCCATGGGGTCGCAAAGAATCCGATATGACTGAGCAACTGAACTGAACTGACTGATAGACAGTTCATGGGGTTCTCAAGGCAAATATTCCCTTGGTATCTCTAATTTTTTTGAAGAGATCTCTAGTCTTTCCTGTTCTATTGTTTTCCTCTATTTCTTTGCATTGACCACTTAGGAAGGCTTTCTTATCTCTTTATCTTTGTAACTCTGCATTCAGGTGGATACATCTTTTCTTTTCTCCTTTGCTTTTTGCTCCTCTTCTTTTCTCATCTATTTGTAAGGCCTCTTCAGACAACTATTTTGCCTTTTTGCATTTCTTCCTCTTGGAGATGGTTTTGATCACCATCTCCTGCACAAAGTTATGAACTTCCATCCATTGTCCTTCAGGCACTCTATCAGATCTAATCCCTTCAGTCTATTTGTCACTTCCACTGCATACTTATAAGGGATTTGATTTAGGTCATACCTGAATGGTCTAGTAGTTTTCCCTACTTTCTTCAATTTAAATTTGAATTTGGTAATAAGAAGTTCATGATCTGAGCCACAGTCAGCTTCTGGTCTTGTCTCATTATTTCTATAATTATTATCCCCTTCTAATATAATATTATTTTGTTACTTAATATGTCTATTTCCTGCTATTATATAAAGTACATAAATAAATAACTCTTTGGTCTAAGGTCTCAAATACCAATATATTTTAAAATAGAATGTTGATACATATTAGAATCTAAAAATTATTTGTTGAATTATTAATAAATTAATGATGATGATTTACCCATAATTTGCTTTATCAAAACACTTCTGAGCATCTCTCAATTGAAACAGCACGTCTCCTCTCGGTAGACAGCTTCCTAAGATGAGCATATGGCAAGCATGGTTTCTCTGTTTCCTGTAATCCAGAAAGTGTCGCCACAGTGCACAGCTGCCAAGAAACCTCTGGCTTCCTAAGCCTGACAAGGCTCTTTGAGGCACCCAGCCAGAAGCCTTTGTATTTATTTTTGGCCATAACGGCTAAGTAGAATGTCACGGTCCAAACAAACTCCAAATTATCACCTTGCAACACATTGTTCTTAAATAAAATAGCATTACTGTGATATGCTCTCCATGGTGCTAGGGATGGATCCTCTACATACCACTAGTCAGTAAATGAGCAAAATTCATCTTCATATCCACATATAAGTGTAAATAAAAACATGAACTAATTGTAATTTCCATCATTATAAACATAGAAAATTGACTTTTTAGGTAAGTTTCTCTCCTAAGACAAAAGTGAGGACTCTCATTTGTCTCCCATTTGTATTATATATTTTGGGGGTATACAAGAATCTAGAAGCCAAATTTTTCAGGCTTTTCTACAGTAAGTTGTTGTTGTTCCTGTTTTGTAACTGAGGCTACCTGTGAGGATCTCAAAGGACAGATTTGAAAAATGAAAAATATCTCTTCCTGTATCAAAAAGGATGTATTTTCCCTTCTTGATTGTAGCTTTCTCTTTACAATGCTTTTCTGTCTTAGGTTTAGCTTTTTCACCATTCAAACTTGATGATTCATGTGCTAAATAAACAGTGTTATGACAAAGATAGGATCTGTGTGATTGTTGGTGATAAGTAAACTTCTATAGGTGGAAAAGCAAGATGATACAATGGACATTAGTCATTCACAGCTGTCTGAAATCTGCTGAATGTTCCACATTTTGATAGGTCTGTGTAAATCAAATCCTCTTGTCATACAAAAAAACTGTATTTCTGAATCTCATTTGTTGATAAGATACAGGTAATTAATTTCAATACGAGTCAAAGGAACCCATGCTAGACTTTGATACAGAATGGGTAACAGGGGCAGAGGGTTCTCATCTTGAGCATGCTGATAGAAGCAGAAGTGGCCTGGTTCTGAGTAAAGCAGTAGTGGCAGCAGCAGTGCCTTTGCTAGGTGGCCCTGGCATGCTTCCACAGCATTTCTGCCAGAGTTCTTGGAATTTCATTTAACAGTCAATTTGGTTGCCCTTCCAAAAATCTCTAAGCTATACAGTAAATACTCTATAATAAAAGTGTCTGCAGAAAGAAGGTAAAATAGAACAAAATCATTGAATAGGAAAGCTCTACAAAATTAAACTCCAAAAAAACGACAATTGCTTTTTAAACTTTTTATTGCCACCAATATTAATATAAAAGTAAAGCACACAGTACCTGCTACATAGTAAGCCCTGTATTAGTGGTGGCTATTTATATATATTTCACCCTAAGATTCAAAGTATAGAAATCCATATATATTCAAATTGATAACAAAAATATCAGGGAGTAACAGTCATCTTTACTATATTTCCATTTGCTTCTGTTTAAGTAAAGAGAAAAAAGTAGCACTATTGAAAACTAGGATATTTGACAGACTAATCTTTAGAGGCTAATGGCACAGTAGTAGTTAACTCGTGCATTCATGGATGTGTGCATGCATTCTTCTCCCATCAATTATTCTCTAGTGTCCTCTCAGACATAACTGAGGCTTGTTTTAATAAGACTATTGCTTTGTTTATATGGAGTCAACCTCTAACAGAAGGATAGCTATCCAACCAAAACAAAGAATTGGAAAGCACGGAGCTGTCATCAAAAGAGGGATATTTTTGTCGCTTTATTCATATTATTTTTCTTATTACAAAAAATAATTTATGACTATAACAGCAAGTTTTCAAAGTAGAGATTAAAAAAAAAGAAGATACTAGGAATCACTCACTAAACCACAAACTAGAGATAATTACATGTAGCAGTCTGTGTCCAATCAAGAGAAAGAGAGCAGAGAGTGATTTAATCAGGGAAATGTAATATAAAACCTATTAAATTCTGATAAATGAGCAATTTTAGAATATAATACTGGAATATTTCAGATATCCTTTGCAGTACAATGAAATTTCCCAAGGAAGGACAAACTTGGAAGGGGATTTCCTTTCCAAATCCTGGAACTCAGACCTTGTTGGAGATGTAGCTGCAACCCACTGGTGAGAGAGTTTGATTTTGTGCCCTGGTCAGGGATTGACAGTGTTCACAGGACAAGTGTAAAGTAATCCTCCAAAGTTCAAGTGATCCACAGCTGGTATCTAGGTGTGTGAGTGTGCACAGGAACTAGGGACAACAGGGTAGCTGTCACAGGCGCAGGTGGGGTCAGACAAGCTGGAGCTTGTGGGTGGGAACATGGGCATTCAAAGGGAATGGGAGAACAGATGTAACACGAGGACTAGAGCTTGTTGGGAGGGCCACAGTGTTCAGAAGACCTTGGAGATGAAACTGGGCTAGGTATGCACACTCATAAAAATGAGTGAGCAGAGAGAATCAGGGCCCTGGTGAGGGAGGAGACCTGCAGTGTTTGGTGTCCCTGTCAAGAGGGACGGTTCTGCATGCATGGCCTTCAGAGCATCACTCAATGTCCTTACACCCACACTGGTGACCCACTGTGCAGTGGCCAGAAACCACAGGAGATTCTCTTTCTTCTCTAATATCCCACAGAACCCTCTACTGAGATTGTGATCACTGTGAAGAAGGGATAATTACAGAAATTCCATTATTGCAGAACTGAATATTAACTCCATATTAACTGAAGGGTTAATATGGAGCTGAAAGGCAATATTTAATAAGTAGCAATATACACTAGAGTTAGGATTTTTGCATGTAATTTTTCATTCTTTGATCACTAGCTATCTGTACTCTACTATATAGGGCTTTCCCAGTGACTCAGTGGTAAAATGAGTTTGCCTGCTAATGCAGGAGATGGAGGTTTGATCCTTGGGTTGGGAAGATCCCCTGGAGAAGGAAGTGGCAACCCACTCCAGTATTCTTGCCTGGGAAATCTCATGGACAGAGGAGCCTGGCGGGCATGGGGTTGCAAAAGAGTCAGACATGATTTAGTGACTAAACAACAAATGTACTGTATATGCTATTTGAAACTCTCTATTAACAGCATACTCTGGTCATTTCCCATAGTTTTCTTAGGGAAAGCTACTGTAACAAAAAGTATCCAAATATCTAAATAAACTGTGCCACTGATAGAGATACTAGTGGAAATTATAAGTAGGCATTTAAAAGTTTATTCATAATCCAAATAACTAATTTATAATAAGGGGGGCTTTAAATATTTATTGTAAGTAATTTGGGGAGGAATAGGAAATTCTACAGATACATCATATTCAATTATTTTACTGAAAAAATTTTTAAATTTTGATGCTTGAGAATGCTCATCAAACAAGTCTTCTGCATTAATGATAAATGAATAAACCATGTTCAAAGCCCCTCCTAAAAAAGAGAAATTTATAAAATCTAGTTCAGAGACATTTATAAATATAGCAATATACCATGTTTACATATTAATAATAAATATATCTAATATTATAAAAATACCAATGTTCCCCATATTATTTAATGGATTCAGTGCCCTCTAAGAAAAACTTATTTTTTGGTCAAACTTGGTCACACTCGACAAACAATTTTTAACATTTAAAGTGGTGAAAAGAGTCAACAAATTTATAAAATCCACATAGAAAGAGCTGAATAGATTAGTTACAAAGACAAGTGAGGAAAATCCTCATAAGTTTTTGAAAACGTAACCCAAAGTAAAATGTACCTAGGCATTCCTGCAGATTTTAAAAATTTGTCTTGAAGACAGACTTATTGAGCTTATGCTCATTTTCTTTCTATAACATATTTCTTATAGATTTACTATGTAAATTGGCAAGAACTGACAAACAGCATTTGTAGTCACAAGGTAAATTTCAACTAATAAGGAGTGATTTCAAATCTGATCAGAAAACCAAAAGATTCCTAAAAGAATCCATTCCTGGGATGCAAAATAAACAACACTTAAAACTCACAGAAAATAAATCTGCTGAGATCCAAAGACTAATCCCACCAGCTTGTTTGGAAAGACCCCTGCAATAAGGGGCTCAAATCTCTGTAAAGCACATTATTTCTGAATCAAGTCTTTCAAACTATGGCCGTGAGGAAGTCTTGAATGGATCTCAGTGGAACTGTCCAGTAGTTCTCTAACCTTTTCAGCTGCCCAAAGTATCACTGGACAGCCTGCTAATAAATAAATGCTAAGTTCACTAGTGGTCACTGTAGTAAGGGAAAACCCCATCTTTAGCAAGATCTTAGCAGTGATGAAGAAAGTGAATGTCAGATGTGGGATGTTTATATTATCTCAGGGTCTTTGCACAAGTAGTTCAAGGTAGAGCTTTCAGGGGACTGATTGGAGTTCTTCAAAATCTATGTCATAATACTTTCAGATTGGTACCTGGAACAAAGTGAAGATCTTGAATTAAATCTTGAACAGCTATCTCATAATATTGTTTAGTGTAAGTTTTCTGAAGCAAGCATACTGTTATTTATTGTTTTATAGTTTTATCTTCCCTGAGCAAATATTTCTTGGGAACAAACTAAGTCATGAGAATATATAGTCTCAACAATTTGTTCTGATAGCTATGTTTGATACGGTTAATTGGAGTTCTCATTCCAAAATACTGAAAAGAGTTGAACTATTATTGTTTCTAAACAATATTTCCACATGGTATAAATATAAGAATAATTGGATAAACTTTGCAGCATATTAATTGTAATAATTATAATTATGACAAATACATTTATAAACAATATTTTATTTGTTAGCTAATGATATATCATGTTTAGAAAAATATTATACAACTTATATTTTTTATTTTTCTTTCATAAGTCCTAGATGGAGGCAGAGCAAGCCTTTCTCATGTGAAAAATAATATACAGAGCTTAAGAGAAAACACTACAAACTCTCACAATAACTATAGAAATTTTATTTTAATCTTTGAAAAACTAGTTAATTTGCTTTGGGGGGTGAGTCTTAGAAACCTGGGAATTTGGTAGTTTAAAATTACCCCTTTCAAACTTTTTACTACTTAAAAATGTATTCATTAGGCAGAAATTACAAAGAATAAGTTATATCAGTGTTAGCCAGGTTTGAGGAAAACAGCCTCTCTCTCCAAGGTTGAGAAATACAAATCAGTACCAATTTTGTACACTTGAAGAAGTGAAGTGTTAGTTGGTCAGTCATGTCCAACTCTTTGCAATCCCATGGACTATAGCCCTTCAGGCTCTTCTGTCCATGGAATTCAATAGGCAAAAATACTGGAGTGGGTAGCCATTCCGTTCTCCAGGGGATCTTTCTGACCAGGGATCAGACTTGGGTCTCCTGCATTGTAGGCTGATTCTTTACCATCAGAGCCACCAGGGACTCTTAAAGAACATCAAATACTTTAAAATTCAACATATTTTATGAACTAGAAATTCCACATTCAGAAAAATAACTGGGCAAGTAAAAAGGTATAAATATTAGCTTTGGCTTTATAATATTAGTCCAACAGTGATAAGTGGATATAGAATAAATGTCTATCAATAGGAATTTGAATACACTATAGTCTGTTGATATAATGACATACTGTATGTTCATTAAACTGATATTGTAAAACAGTAATTTTGTTGTGAATAATTGCCCATAATATGGTATGAGAATAAAACCCAGTATTATTGTGTAATCTTATTGCTATGATCAAACTTTATGCATGTATTAAACACAAAGACTCAAAGTATAATCTCTAAATGATTAACAATAGCTTTTTCCTACTGGTGGAGCCTTTTGTTTTCTTCCTAATATGTATTTATATTATCTAAATTTTTGGATTGAGCAAGTATTAGTTTTATAATAAAAAAGACAAATTTTACATTAAGGTAGGAAACATTCATATGAGTTAACATTTAAAATGTACCACTTAGAAAAGCTCCATTTATGTTTCATGATTAAAATACTCCCTAGACTTACTGTGCAGCAGGTATAGACTTTTAGTCATGAAAGATAAAAAAGTTTTAGAGATCCGCTGTGCAACAATGTGCATGTGGTGAACAATACTATATTATACACTTAAAAATTTGTAAATAAGGTTGTTGTCATGTTATATGTTTTTTAAAAATCATAATAAAAATATCTCCTGGAATTTTGGAATAATTAAGCTTTCACCTATTATTTGATCAGGAATGATATCTAGCTGAAATCAGTTTTGGGGAGGGGAATTTTAATCTGGGATAGTAGCTAGGAAAGAAGAGGGAATAAAAATTAGAAAAAATATATAGGCTATAATATGGTGTGATTGGGACAGAAGTTACTTAGCAATAATCAAATGCAGACAGACTGTAACCCAAGACAGTTGTGTACTCTTAACTGCAACTAGCAAACTTCTCTCTGGGTAGGCTAAATATTAAAATAAATCATAAGTGTGGGGAGTTAACATGCAATCCACGTTTTAAATATATGACTAGCATTGGGATATTAAAGTCAAATTAATAATTTTATAGAATATATAATGTTAAACCAACTATACTTACCATTTTTTGATGAAGATTCATTTCTAAAAGTAATATCCACAGTTTCTTTAAGGTTTGGTATTCCATAAATTTCATGAAATATTAAATTTTTCATATTCAGCTTGACTAACAGTAGAATATTTTAATGAATAAACTTTACCTCTGACATAGTTTTTTTTTTGTTTTTTTCAGTACACTGACTTCACACTAGAAAAAGATAACTGGTCCACTGAAACTCATTTTTCACATTTTCACAAGAGAAGTGTTATTTACCATAATTGGTAATAAAATCCTACAAGGCAGCTCTAGAGTAACATTAAACTGACAGATTTGTAGTAATAGCAGTTTCGTTATAATCATCTCAACACATTTCTTCTAAAAGATGCCAATAATAAGGTATCTAGACAATCATCTGCTTTTACAACAGGTGTCAGAATATAGACGAATATTTATTGGGGGATATTTTAGAGCTAAATATATCACTAACCTAATTTCAAAAGTAAATTGCCTGTGGCGGATTCATTTTGATATTTGGCAAATCTAATACAGTTATGTAAAGTTTAAAAATAAAATAAAATAAAAAAAAAAAAAAAAGTAAATTGCCTTTATTGATTACACATTCATGATGATTAAATTCTCCTAGCAAATATACAATCATCTACTGAACACCAATGTGACAAAACAAAACTGCTTTAGAATACACCGTACCTATTGATTATTTCTGAAAAAATGTATTTTATGAAATTATGTTAATTTTGTCTTTCAATTTCTCCTAGTGTATTATTTAATCTTTCATTTCCTCTTTCAGAAACAAGACCTGGCAACTGTGTGTATTATGAAACAACTTGCCAGTTTTTACTAAATAGATTAGAGTTTCCTGACCTCAAACATGCAAATAAAACTTATTTCATTATGGCAACTGATGACAATTTTGTTCAATTATATTATGAAAGTATCTGTATTTTTTAGGATTAGATTTTAAGAACACTCAGAATATAAGTCTTAAAGTGCCTGATCTGAATCTATCACAAATACCACATTATTTTTGTGCCTGTTCTTAAAATACATTTGTTTTTCCTCTTTCTAGTAATGTAATATGCTGAGGTCAATTTTCCTTCTTATTAACAAACACAAGGGTGATTTTTATTTATTTTTTTTTTTAATTTTATTTTATTTTTAAACTTTACATAACTGTATTAGATTTGCCAAATATCAAAATTAATCCGCCACAGGTATACATGTGTTCCCCATCCTGAACCCTCCTCAAGGGTGATTTTTAATAACAAGAACTGTTAGTTTACATATGCAGAAGTATTAGAGTTCAGCTTATAAAAACTCTAAAAAGCATTTTTAATATGCTTTAAGATACAAAGATTTATTTTTCAAATATAAGAAGAAAGCTTGTTTTTGGCCAGAAGTTATATAAGGGGTGTCTTTTATTTTTATTGTATTTTATTTTTTAACTTTACAATATTGTATTGGTTTTGCCACATATCAACATGAATAAGGAAAGAAAATCTTGCCATATTTCACTAAGGAAAAAAGGGAAAAATTGCACTTGACATTTAGTGAAATAAAGAGAAAACCAAAATAAGAGCAACGACTTTCTGCACTAATACTTGTACCATAAATGCACTGTGTCCCTCCTCTCACACATCAGGACACTCCCCTTTCAGTAAACATCACCCTAAATACCATACAGAGTTGTTGCCTTTTTGGTTTCACTGGGAATAAATGACTCCACACAGTTACAACCAAAGAGCTCTTCTAGCTGGCAGCAATGTCCTCTGACAAAATTAGAAAGTTCAATTTGCAGATCCTACATTTTTACTCATATTTCTGCATATGGAAAATGTAACTAATGTAGAGAAAATTAAAGAGCACTCTGAATGGAATTATAGCAGAGGTCTTATTTTCTATAATTGAAGCAATTATGCCTCAGTGCCAGGCAATATTATTTGAAATTTTATTATTGAGATAGATGTGACATATATAAAAAACACAGCAGAGTACAACCTCCGGGATTACTGGAAAGAGCATGACCTCTGGAGTCAGATCAGAGTTTGAATCAAGCCCTACAAAATGGGTGACTTTGGATTAGTTACTTAACCTCAGAGAGTTTCAGTTCCTATACCTATAAAAATGGGTAAATAGTTGGTAAAATAGCAATATGTGGGATAGGTTGTAGCAATATGTGGTACCATGAGTATTAAGTGAGATAACATGAAAAGTGGTCCAAAACTTAGTGTGAGTGAGTGCTCAGACTGACTCTTTGCAATCCAAGGGACTGTAACCCACCGGGCTCCTCTGTCCATGGGATTTCCCAGGAAAGAATACTGGAGTGTGTTGCCATTTCCTACTCCAAAATCTTAAATCTCTTTTACACAGACACACATCTTCTTTAATGGACTGTAAAAATTAACGAGAATTAGATTTATAGCTGAAATCTTTATTGGGACATTTATTTTCCATTTTCTGCAACAGATAAATTCAGCACAACAAGTTAATCTGAATTAGTAATTAAGATTACTAGATAGTAATCACAGACTCATAATTGAGTCCATGTCTATTCAGGGCTTCCCTGATAGCTCAGCTGGTAAAGAACCTGCCTGCAATGCAGGAGACCCCAGTTCAATTCCTGGATGTGGAAGATCATCTAGAAAAGGGATAGGCTATCCACTCCAGTATGCTTGGGCTTTCCTGGTGGTTCAGACAGTAAAGAATCCACCTGCAATGTGGGAGACCTGGATTTTATCCCTGGGTTGGGAAGATTCCCTGGAGGAGGGCATGGCAACCCACTCCAGTATTCTTGCCTGGAGAATCCCCATGGACAGAGGAGCCTAGTGGGCTATTGTCATGGGGTCATAAAGAGTCAGACATAACTAAGTGACTAAGCACAGAACACCTATATCTATTCAGGTCATTGTTTTGATTTTTTTTTTTTAAAGATCATTTAACTAAATGGTTTCCTATCATTAAATATCATAGGATTTCTTTTATAACAGAAGCTGAGCTAGCCAAGCCACTTGTATCATTTATTAGCTTTCAAAAATTACTTAAAAAACCTTGGAAGATAATGACAATCTGAAAGAACTGACAGTTGGAGTCTTCCTAAGTAAGAATTTATTTAAGGTCAGCAGTGGATAAACAGATATAGAAAATAGACTTATGGACATGGGGAGAGGGGAGCAGAGGGTGAAATATATGGAAAGAGTAACATGGAAACTTACATTGACATATGTAAAATAGATAGCCAATGGGAATTTGCTGTATGGCTTAGGAAACTCAACAGGGGCTCTGTATCAATCTAGAGGGATGGGATGGGGAGGAAGATGGTAGGGAGGTTCAAAAGGGAGGGGATATATGTATACATATGGCTGATTTATGTAGAAGTTTGACAGAAAACAACAAAATTCTGTAAAGCAATTATCCTTCAATAAAAAGAAAAAAATCAACATTTAAAAACCTCAGATCATGGCATTCAGTTCCATCACTTCATTGCAAACAGAAGGTGAAAAGGTGGAAACAGTGACAGATTTTATTATCTTGGACTCCAAAATCACTGTGAACAGTGACTGCAATCATTAAATTAAAAGACTACTGCTTCTTAGGAGGAAAGTTTTGACAAATCTAGACAATGTATTAAAAAGCAGAGGCATCACTTTGCTGACAAAGGTCCATGTAGTCAAAGCTATGGTTTTTTCAGCAATCACGTATAGATGTGAGAGTTGGAAAACAAAGAAGGTTGAGTACCAAAGAATTGATGCTTTTGAATCATGGTATTGGAGAAGACTGCTGAGAGTCCCTTGGACTATAAGGAGATCAAGCCAGTCAATTCTAAAGGAAATAAACCCTGAATATTCACTGGAAGGACTGATGCTGAAGCTAAAGTTCCAGTACTTTGGCCACCTGATGCTAAGAGCCAACTCCTTAGAAAAGAACCTGATGCTGGGAAAGATTGAAGGCAGGAGAAGGGGGTGACAGAGGATGAGATGTTTGGATGGCATCATCAACTCAATGGATATGCTGCTGCTGCTGCTAAGTCACTTCAGTAGTATCCGACTCTGTACGACCCCATAGACAGCAGCCCACCAGGCTCCTTTGTCCCTGGGATTCTCCAGGCAAGAACACTGGAGTGGGTTGCCATTTCTTTCTCCAATGCATGAAAGAGAAAAGTGAAAGTGAAGTCGCTCAGTCGTGTCCGACTCTTGGCGACCCCATGGACTGTAGCCTACCAGGCTCCTCCATCCATGGGATTTTCCAGGGAAGAGTACTGAAGTGGGGTGCCATCACCTTCTCCACAATGGATTGAGTCGGAGTAAACTCTTGGAGATGGTGAAGGACAGAGGAGACTTGTGTGCTGCAATTCATGAGGTCACAAAGAGTTGGACACAACTTAGTGACTGAACATTAACAACAAATGCTTAGAGTATTGTTCAGTTCAGGGCTTGGATGAGTGTCTTGTGTAAAGTGCCCACCAATGTATCCCTTTAGAATTGCTTGTCTTAAACTTGCCCTTAGCAAGAGAGCATCTGTTTACATTAAGTATCATTAAAAATATTGCCATTAAACTTACTAAAATATTATTCTAGATACCATGCTCCACACTAGATGTCGTCCTCTTGAGGAGGACCCTCAGGAGAAATACATTATCTCTGCATCAAAACAGCTTTACAAATACAAATGGTAAAATCTTCTAGGTAAGATGAATAATCAAATATCTTCATGAACTTGGACTTGAGAAAGATTTATTAAACAGAATACAAAAAGCACTAACCAAAACAAAAGATTGATAAACCAAACATTAAAATTAAGAAATCATCTTCATCAAATTACAAGTTTAAAAACCCTGAAAGGGCAAGCCATAAAGACATAAAAGATATATACAAGGTATACAACAAACAAGTGTCACACACTCAGAATATATGAGTATATAAGAAACTTGCTGCTGCTGCTGCTAAGTCACTTCAGTCGTGACTGACTCTGTGCGACCCCATAGACGGCAGCCCACCAGGCTCCCCCATCCCTGGGATTCTCCAGGCAAGAACACTGGAGTGGGTTGCCATTTCCTTCTCCTATGCATGAAAGTGAAAAGTGAAAGGGAAGTTGCTCAGTTGTGTCCAACTCTTAGCAACCCCATGGACTGCAGCCTACCAGGCTCCTCCATCCATGGGATTTTCCAGGCAAAGTACTGAAGTGGGATGCCATTGCCTTCTCCGAAGAAACTTGCTAATCATTACCAAAAGTCAGACGAGCCAAAAGACAAATGTGAAAGGGAATTCAACAGCACTTTACAATAAAAGGAAATCCAGATGGCCACTGAGAAACAAAATATAATATAACCATACAATGAAATAATAATCGGTGATAAAAACAAATGAAGTACCAATACATGCTAAAATATGATGGACCTCAGAAACATCATGCTAAATGGAAGATTTGATCACAAAAGACAATTGGTATGATCGCATTAATATGAAAAGTCCAGTATAGGCAAATCCATAGAGTCAGAAAAATAGAATGAAGATTTTCTAGGGGTGGAACTATGGGGAAAAGGGTGGGTATACTGCTGATTTTATTTCAAGGGTAATGAAATGTTTGAAATCAAATAATGATAACGCTTGCATGACTTGTAAATATATTATGATGTGAATATATGGTTATATGACTTGTGAATATATTGAAAACTGTTGACTTGTATGTTTTAAATGGGTGAAGTTTTATTTAAATTATATCTCAACAAAATTATTAAAACATAGATGGAATAAATTTTTTAAAGTTATAATAAAATCAAATAAAACAGAAAAATAATGTGGTCCAGCAACATCAGTCATCATAAACTAAAATCATAATTATAAGGCAGAAATTGTTAGGTAGTCAGTGTAGGGTTAGAGCCTAGGTTCCTTTTCTAATTTCAATTTTAATTCTCTCACAAAAACATTTTACTCCATTAGCCCAAAGCTATATTTGCTGCCCCAGTTTCTAGGCATTCAGAGGAATGCCTCCCTGGTCTGGACGGTCATAAAACATCCAAACCCAGGACAAGACAATCATTAACTGCTGTCCAGTCTATCAAGGAGAAGAACTCCAGGAGGACCATTAGCTCTTAAACATACAGTTGGCCCCTATATAATGGTCTGGGGTCTTGAGAAAGGGTTGAGGGATGGTTCACAATGTCTGGAGAAACTAAGAAACTAAGGGATCCAAAAAAGCCATAACAATGGTAAACTGGACATTGCAATATGCAAATTTATTGGTCAAAAATGACATATATTAAAGTCATAAGCCAACCAAAATTGTGCAGATCAATAATAGTAAAGATATACAACTGATATAATCCCTGCCTTTTGGGGGCTCTTCACCCTATCTCAGTGTCCATGCTGAGAACTTTGAATTTCTATCCTTAAAATAAACTTTACTTGTGTGAATGTTTATTTTGCAAGTTTGTGGAATTTGTTCTTTGGCTCCATGAACAGAATTTGGTTTTCCTATTTCAATTACATACAATTACCAGTGTGAACTTTTATACACAGAGAGCGACTAACAAACTCTGGCAGTATCTACTAAAGTTGAACAGACGTATATTTTCTGACCAAACATTTCAACTCCTGGTATACAATCACTAGTAAGAGCTGACAATGGTAGAAAGTAACTAGAATTTAAAAGTAGGCCAGTACTTGTTTGTTAATTTGCTTGCTTTTATGAGAAATGAATTATTCACAAACTCAAAATGTAGGTCAACTGTGATGCTAGGTTGCCGCACTTCATACCGGAGGAAAAATATTGCAGCATGATGATATTCTCTTGCAAAAATTTAAAAAAAAAAAAAATATATATATATATATATAAGTAAATGTAAAATATGGAAAATATTTCTCACAGAATTTAGATTTCCTTTTATACCTAGCCTATACAAAATTCATAGTACAACCCTCATATTATTGTGCCTTCTATGTCCTAGGGCAGCAGCTGAAGCATATGACTAACAATGGTATTTCAAATCACTCAACCACTAGCCTTTAAAGGTAAATGAGATACTGAAACGTTGTATTACTTGATAATTATGACACTAGGCTTTATTGTAGTATCATGACAGAAATTCAGATTGAATGTCAACAGACAACAAAAAGCAGTTATAGGTCTGACTTGTGCTCACTTCTATGGACTACTGTCTAGCTAGGTCCCATCTCCCTCCCTTCTTGCCAGGAAGTCTGGTCAAAGCATCCAAAGGTTGTCATGATTTTTTTTTTGCCTATTCATCCTTTTCCTTTTTCTTTCTTTCTTTTTTTAAAAAAGAGACACAGATATAAAGAACAGACTTTTGGACACTGTGGGAGAAGGCAAGGGTGGGATGATTTGAGAGAATAGCATTGAAACATGTATATTAACATATGTGAAAGAGATCTCCAGTCCAGGTTTGATGCATGAGACAGGGCACTCAGGGCCTGTGCACTGGGATGATCCGAAGGATGGGATGGGAAGGGAGGTGGGAGGGGGGGTTCCGGATGGGGGATACATGTTCACCCATGGCTGATTCATGTCAAAGTATGGCAAAACCACTACAACATTGTAAAGTAATTAGCCTCCAATTAAAATAAGCAAATTAATTTTAAAAAACATTCTTTTTTTTATTTTAAAAAATTTTTAACTGGAGGATAATTGCTCTATAATGTGTTCATTTCTGCCTTACAACAGTGAAGATCAGCCATATGTGTGTGTGTGTGTGTGTGTGTGTGTGTGTGTGTCTATCCCTCATTCTTGGGTCTCCCTCCTTCCTACCTCCATCCCACCACTCCTCATCCTTTTCCAGATAATTACAAAATGGTTATCAGAATGTTGAGAATTTAAATTGTGTCCCATAGCCTCCTACTTATTACTAAAGAAATAGTCAAAGCATCTGAGGTACAAATGCACAAGCAGATGGTATGTGCCTTTCATTACTCAAAAGTAGGTTCTCTCTCACATTAATCTATTTGGTATGGCACTTTAGAACCTTCTGGAAAGTTATTTGATAATATATATCAATATAGTTAAAATAACCATAGTCTGTGACCTATTATCCATAGGGAGATTCTATCCTCATCTAAGAATATGAAATGTACCCAAATGAAGAAAAAGGCATTCATCATAAGTATTATTTATAAAAATACAAAATTGTACTAAAATTTGAAAAAAATGGTAAAAAGCAAAATTAAATAACTAAGGGAGGCACTACTTAGAGCCAATTAAACTAAATTTTCAAAAATGTCTTATGATATAAAGAAAAAATACAGGGCATAGACTATTTTTTAATTGGAGGATAATTGCCTTACAATGTTTCATTGGTTTCTGCCACACAAAAATGCAAATCAACCATAATTATATGTATATATATATATTTTTTTATATATACTATAGATATCTATATATTCTCTCCCTCACTCTTGAGCCTCCCTCCCTCCTCTCATCCCACCCCCAGGACATGGAATTATAAATAACTGTACCATGTCTATCTCTCTCTATATATATATACAAACACACACACACACATATACTATATGTAAATATATAATCGGGACACAGAATGCTGACCACTATTTCAGGAAACAAAGGATGTTGAGGCCATTAAGTTATCTGCCACTGTAGCCACCCATAATAGTACATACTTAGGGGATTCAGGATGGAAAGGAACATGATATTTGCCCTAGATACCTAAGGTATATATCAAAGGGATATTTCACTAAGCCCAGATTCTTGCATGTTCATATACATTTTTTTTTTCTTTAAGATAAATCTCTTTGCTCAGCTACTTGGTTTATTTCTGCAAAACTCCTATATATCCTGCCTCTTCCCTTATCTCTTCAGAACAGTCTCTCAGGGCTATCCAAGGGCTTAATTCCTTACTAAGTCTGATGAATAAAATATAATTCTCAACTTTAGGTTGTACATTTATTTTTTTAGTAATAATGACATTTTATTAAAAACAAGGTAAGGGAGTAATAAAGAATATTGTATATAACAATTGACTGGTTCTTTTTATTCTTAGATTTCAAAAGGTCTAAATTAAATAGTTGAAAGATGTAAATAAGAAAAAATGGGGAAAATAATAATGAAAGTGTGATCATTGTTGTCTCTAATGATTTGCATTAGTTTCTCATTAGTTACAGTTTCTCATTAGCTATAGGATAAAAATTCAACTACTTTTCATGGGATACAAGGTCCTTATTGTTGCTGTAGTGTCACTATTAGGACTTTTTCAGTTTAATTCATGCTATGACTGATCTTAATGTTAAGCTATATGCTAATCGTTCTTCCTTAAAACTCACTTTTCCTTTCTAGCTCCCCAAACTCTTACTTATTTTTATGTTCTACTCTATACAATTTTCCAGTATTAGAATGTGCTATATTTGAATTATGCTTTTATTTTATTGAATCCAATGTCATAGCACATCTCTAGCTTTGTGCTATACATGAATATGATTAGAATATGTCAGGGAGCTGAACCATATGATCTTAGGAACTTCTCCTGGCAATATGGTTCCATTCCAGAAGTATTCATCTCTTCCAAGGTTAAGTCACTTTTTCAAGAGAAATATGGCTCAGCCAAAGATTTTCTAAGCAAACCATTTTCACAGCCATGCATATGAGGAAAGTATTGGCTAAAATATTAAATATAATTATTGATATTTTTGCATATATTTTATATTTAAGATCTTAGCCTTCTGTACACAGCAGAAACTATTAGAAATAAATTCTGTGCACAATTTGTGCACAAAAATTAAAATTTATTTATCATCAAATTTTTACCAAAATTTGTTTGATGTTTTAGTTAATGCCATATTAAGGGAAAGTATATTTACTTTCTTTCATAATAATGGTTCAATACTTTTAATTCTATCTTAAGATTTACAAATTCTAGTAAGTATATAGAGACAGTAGTAAACTAGCAATAATATGAAAAAAAATGTTCATTGCAATATTGAAAGTCTGGAGAAGGTTGACATTTCCAATCTGAAACAAGATTAGTTTCTAGTTAACTAGTAATTCTGTATGAGAGATTCGAGAAAGACTTAAACACAGTAATTATTCCTGTCCTTAGTGAAAACAAGTGTGGAATACAGTGACTACTAGTGATAAAAATAATACTTAACAATCAATAATAGTTATTGGAAAACAATGAATTGCTGAATTTCCTTTTTTTGCTTTTCCATTAATTACTGAGTGGCAAATCAAATCTATTTTCTAACCATAACATATACATGAGGATTTTAAATTTATTTAATGAAAAAACTGCTTTACTAAGATTAATTATCTAATACCATAGAAAACTAAATTAATGCAGTTACATTAGCATTGGGGGCTTCTTGAGTATTAAATCCTTTGCTTGATACTTAAAATCCACTGTATACTTAATCTTTGGAACAACCCTAATGGGTTGATATTATTATCTTCCTTTTAAATTGAGAAAACAAACTTAGAAGATAAACTTGGTGGCCCATATTGACCCAACAGGAAAGTGGAAAAGACCATCTTTGAGCCATGGTATATGTGTCTCGAAACACTATCCTCTCAGGGAAAAAGAGACTCAATATGGATTTTGAATTACTTTTAAATGCAACATATTTACATAGTAATTTCCTTCACTATATACATAAATGACGTATCTACGCTTACTCTGTCATGTTTATGTAATGCACCCTTTTCCTCTAAAATAATGGCAGTGTGTGGTTTGCATTAATGTTTCTGGGATCATAGGTCTGTTTGTTTTACTGTTGTTTTTGTTTTGTTTTTGGTGGCAAATGAAGGAGGGGATGAGTTTCACACCCATCTCAGTGTATGTCACTGGTTAGCATAAGGAATGCACTGCAGATTTTATGAAATTGTTTATTTTAAAGTAATAAATGAATGAAAATTTACTATAAGAAAAAAATCATTCTCCTTAATTCCTGAAGCAAATCCTTCTCATTATAGAAGTCACTTATTTTTAGAAGAAATAGATCATAAGGATTAGGCTATTTTTCTTGCATTAGAAGAAGAGTTAGACAATTTTTGTCAATGTTCCAGGCTGTTAACTTGGATTTCACATACTAAAAGATGAAAATTCTATTTATTAGAAAAGCATTTAATTGTAAAACATTGGTTAGTTGAATTATATTTCATTAAATTCTATCCAATTTTCTTTTGGTATAGTCAGTAGTCTGTTGTCTGAAGAGTTATCAAAGAGACTGGCATGTCCTGGCATTTTGAAACTTGAAATTTAATAAGATAAATAAAAGTGTTGCTCTAATTTCTCACTTACAGGTTTCTCAGATGTAGATTTTTAAAATTATTTTTATTTATTCCTCCACTTTATTTACTAAATCAAACAATAATTAAGCTACTATCAAAGCAAAATATCTTATTGCTAACAAGTACCTAGCATAAGGCTAGTTTATATAACATTTGCGTTTTTTTAGGGAGGAGTGTACTTATTCCTCAAAAAGATACACCATTGTAGCAGTTTGTGATCCTAAGTGTGAAGATTTCAGAGACTTGCAGTACTCTTGACTTACATGATTTCTATTAAAATTTTACTTTGAACTTACAGAAGCATTTCTTATACCTCACCAATCACCTCCTAAAATCTAATATTATTTAATCAGTGATCAGTATTCCAAGTTGAAGATAAGGACAGAGAGAGAGGGAGGACAGCCATTCCTGAAGTTCCTTCTGCTTTGACCAGGGATCAGGAGTTTTGCCCTACGTGTGTGCCCAAAATTCATTTGTTTTGAGCCAATTACCTTTTTGTTCCATTAAACAATTCCTTTTAAATGATAATTATTGATATTGACAGGTAATCTGATGTAATATTTTGATTTATAAGAAATATAAATGACAAAATATATATTTCTCGTATTTTTGGTCTTTGTCCATGGATCCTGGCTCACAGCTCCCCAAACCCTTGGGATTTCCTGATTGATAAGAGCAATGTGATCACCTTTTATCAAATATTTGGTCTCTTGTGTTCATGTCCTGAAACTGCTTCAGAGCCATAAAAGTGAAATGGGTGTTTTGTTATTCATAACGTCCCTTTCTATCAAAACTGGGATTTTGTTAAAAAATTGACTTTTCTTAAGCTCCTATACATGTTTGCCCTGCATTGGAAGGTGGATTCTTTACTATTGTACCACCTGGGAAGCACCTAAGGATGGGGCTGGTTGTCAGAAGAAGCAACCATATACTGAGGATTGGAACTTTCCGACCCACCCCTGATATCCAGAGAGGGGAAAGGGGCTGGAGGTTGAATCTATCACCAATGGCCAATTATTAATCAAACATGTCATGTAATAAAGCATTCATAAAAACCCAAAGGATGTGTTTGGGAGTCTCTGGAGGTATTGGAAGGGTGGCACATTCAGAAAGGACATGGAAACTCCATGCCCTTGCCTGATGCACCTGTTCCTGAGTTATATCTGTAACTGCAACTCTGTCCATAACATGATAGTATCCAGATACATCCTGTCTTGCAGATACAGAGTCAAAACCACAAGTCATGTAACCTGGGCATGTTTAAAGTTAAACCAGTCACAGAATAAGCAAACCAGAACATGACAGAGGGCTTAATTCCAGAACCCTTTCAGAAATGGGTCCATTTGTAATTTGTAATTAAATGGGTCCATTGTCCATGAAGATTCACACTTGAACCCACCATTCCATAACTTATAAATGGTCAAATTTAAAGCCCTCCAACTGAAACCTGCCCTGCCAGCATTTCTGCATATCAGTCTGTCCTCTCGAACTCATAAAAGCTTGACCAATACCAGGTGGAGGAGGCAGATTTGAACCCTGCCATCTGTCTCCTTGTCAGTGGACCTGGCAATAAAGCTCTTATTATTATTATTTTTTTCCTCTCAAAGGCCAGTACAATAGGATTAATTTCTTTGCACATCAGGCTACAAGCCCTTGCTAGGTGACAGCATTTTATAATAAAGTAGTAATCTAGAAAGTAAAATATTTCCCTGGATGAGCCATACTAGCATACTAATCAAGCCCACAGAGGGGTTCATGAGAAACTCTGAACCTCAGAATCACAGGAACAACCTGAACTTGGCACTGGAGTCTGAAGTGTAGAGTTGCGGGGGTGGGGGTGGATAGCAACCTTAGGGACTGGGCCCTTAACCTGTGCAATCTGATGCTCTTTCCAGGTAGATAGTGTCAGAATTGAGTTAAATTGTAGGACACCTTTTTGGCATTTGGGGAATTAGTTTATGGTGTGGAAAAGACACAAATACACCACTGAAATTGAGTTCATAATCGCGAAGACCTATGGCGAATGATTATTTTAAAATAAATACATTTTCTCGACCTGTGCATCCATGCTTTTTCTGATTTTGGATGTAGAAAACAAACATATGGTTACTAAGATGGAAAGGGGCATAGGGGAAATGATAAAGTGGGAGACTGATATATACACATTACTATATATAAAATAAATAACTAATAGGGGCCTACTGCATAGCTCAGGGAACTCTACTGAATACTCTGTAATGACCTATATGCTAATTGAGTCTAAAAAAGAGTGAATACATGTGTATGTATAACTGATTCACTTTGCTCTCTACCTGAAACTAACACAACATTGTAAACCAACTATATTTCAATACAATTTAATTTACAAATAAAATAAGTATATATATATATCCTTAATCATTCCTTTAAATTAGTTTTAATATTTATTCATCTAATCATTTTTTAAGTATTGTAAGAGGAATAAAGATGGAACTTAATGCAAGAATTTTGAGGAACTTAAACAATATCTAAAGAATGGTGGAGGACAGAACTACACGCTGAGAACCCAAACTGGTCTGAACCAGAAGTTTGATGATTGAGATTCCTGGAATACTGCCCTGTTAACTTACCATCAACCAATCAGAAGAATGTCATGCTCCCTGAAGCCCTCAACCAAAATGTCACATTTAAAAACTGTATGCGAGATAGCAAAAGAGACACAAATGTATAGAACAGTCTTTTGGACTCTGTGGGAGAGGGAGGGGGGGATGATTTGGGAGAATGGCATTAAAACATGTATAATATCATATAAGAAACAAATCGCCAGTCTAGGTTCAATGCAGGATACAGGAAGCTTGGGGCTGGTGCACTGGGATGACCCAGAGGAATGGTATGGGGAGGGAGGTGGGAGGGGGGTTCAGGATGGGGAACACGTGTATACCTGTGGCAGATGCATGGTGATGTATGGCAAAACCAATACAACATTGTAAAGTAAAAAAACAAAACAAAACAAAACAATAAAAACTCTTCCCTAAAAACCATCAGGGAGTTTTGGTCTTTTGAACATATTTGTTTTCCTTGCTTGGCCCCGCAATAAAACTTTCTCGGCTCCAGATCCCAGTGTTTCGGTTTGCTTGACCTCTTTCTGCAATGGACACACAGACTTGGGTTTGACAACATTATTAATGTTCCTCTTTTCTACCAGACTGTAAGTTTCATTAACAAAGGCACAATGTTAACTTTTACTCACTATTTCATCTCCCAAGCCCAGAACTATTTTCTACAAATGATAATTCCATTATAAGGTTTTAGATCTATAATAAGAGCACCACAATGCTCATATTTGGGGAAACTGTTAAACAAAGATAAAAGGAAAATACTAATATTACAAAGGACCAAATTTTCTGGATAGGTATTAATTTTTTATGTATTAGGATAGCTGCTTACAATCTAAACTCAGATGTAACAAACAACAGAGAAAAATAAAAGGACCCAAATCAGTGAACAAAAACATTAAATTATTACATGGAAATGCTTCATATAATTTTCAAGAGCATAACTAGATAAATAAAATATAGTAATATTGAAACAGGAATCTGAGTTCTTGTTCGTGGAGCAAAAGAATGAACTTCATTGAGACACAAACATTTATGGTAGCAAGAAAATAGGATTTATTATAGAGAAGAAAAGTACAAAGTTTTCATCATAGACACTGAGAGGGAGTAAAAAGCCCCCAAAAGCAGGACTTACAGCAGTTTATGTCCTTACCAGTTTAATCTGTACATTTTTGGTTGGCTCCTGTCCGTAAAACATGTCATTTCTAACCAATCAGTTTAAAGGTCAAAATGTTTAACTTAATATCTTTATGGCTTCTCTTGATCCCAGATTAAGTCACTACCCTTTTTCATGCCCCCTGGCCATTTTACAATGGACCAGATGTATGGGCTAAAGATTAATGACCACCCAGTTGTTTTTCCCTCAGGCATATGTAATAGAAGTTAATTACTGCCTTTCCCTGGATCTGAGGGCTGATAATTTATCAGACCAAAGACATTTCAGGAATTAGGGACAAAGGGTATAGCTTTAGATTAATGGAGTGACATGTTTATTGAAAACAAGACTGAGAGGTCTCAGAGTCCTACACTGACTACCTATCAATTTCTACCTCAATATTATTAATAATTTCCAAGATATGCTAGAGAAGTATACATACTCCAAAATATATTAATCCTCAATAATCTTATGCTATTATTATCATCATTATGTTTTTCAATGATATTAAAATTTACTGAAGTAAAATACTATATCCAAACAAAAACTAACAGGTCTTGCTCTGTAATATTTTAATTAAAAATCTGAAAATTAAGTACTTTCATGATGCCTTGAAAAATTATATGGAATCTTTTCAGTCAATTAAAAGACAATCTACTGTGTAAATGTCAAAACAGCTTACATATCCAACAATACTTAAACAGTGAATGAGTTATTGATGGGATACAACATATTATGAAACATTTGCTATAGATATATTTAATGATAGAGATATTGTCTACAACATTTTAAGAAAGAACTCATTCTATTCTAAGAGTATATATGACAAAATCCAGAAATTTTTAAAGAAAAGAAAAAGATTAAAATATCTAGAAAAGCATGAATCAAAAAAAATAGAGTCTAATATTAGATTCTAAATAATTAGATTCATAATTAGAGTCATAATTAGATTCTAAATATTAGATGACATATGCTACCTAATTTTGTTCTTTGGGCCATTCTGCGTCTTTAAAAGTTTCTACAGTGATCAGATGCAACTCTTTGTGCTAAGTTGCTTTAGTCATGTCCAACTGTTTGTGACCTTATGGACTGGAACCCACCTGGCTCTTCTGTTCATGGGATTCTCCAGGCAAGAATACTGGAGTGGGTTGCCATGCTTACTTCCAGGGGATCTTCCCAATCCAGGGATTGAACTCGTCTCTTATATCTCCTGCATTGCCAGGTGGCTTCTTTACCACTAGCGCCAAATGCAACTATCAGTAATTAAAAACTATAAATTGTTATTAAAATTTAATGTTTCCATTTGATTTTTCAAGGTCCTTCTTATATATAGGACAAAGTTCAATACCTTTGCTACTTAAGTGAGTCATTCTATGCAAAGAAAATATTATCTTGTCTCTCTTTTGCCATTATTAAATGTTTTTTCTATAGAAATTTATTATTCTGTGTATGTGTGCATGTGTGTGTGTGTGTGTGTGTGTGTGTGTGTATGCACTCAGTTGCTCAGTTTTGTCTGAGTCTTTGTGGCCCCATGGACTGTAATCCACCAGGCTCCTCCGTCCATGGAATTCTCTCAGCAAGAATACTGGAGTGACTTGCCAATTCCTACTCTGTGGGATCTTTCCGACCCAGGGATCGAACCCTCTTATCTTGCATTTCCTGCATTGGCAGACGGGTTATTTACCACTAGTGCCACCTGGAAAGCCTATTTATTAGTCTAGTGGGTTTATATTGTTATTCAAATCTTCTATATCCTTGCTGATTTTCTTACTGGTTGTTTTATTAGTTGTCAAAATTATGGTATAAATATCTTTAATTATTAATATTGAATGGTTTATTTTTCCTTCAATTTTGTAATTTATTTATTATGTATTTTGGAGTTCTGAAATTAGGTGCATATATTCTATAGTTGCCATGTTTTCTTCATTAATTGAGTCCTTCATCATTATGAAAAGAACGTTGTTCCAACTTCACACATAAAACATTAAGACTAGAAGAGTCTGAGTAATTTGCCAAGACTGCACTTCTAATTCAGGTGGTTATGCTGAAAATTCCACGTTCTTTCCACTTCTGTATTGTCTTCCAAGATGTAATTCTACATTTACTTTTCACACTTCATTATACAAACCATTAATTGCAAATTCAGTGGCCCTAAATAATCCTATGTAGATTCTGACTTCAAGAGTTATTGATGTGTTTAGAATTTTGTATCTTAAAAGACTTGTGAGCATGGTAAGAAAACAATATTCACTCTGAAAATAAAATATTGCATTATAACATTAAATTATATTCATATTTCATCTGCACTGTTTCAGCATATTTCATTGAAAAAAGGGTATAATAGTCTCAACAAGCAATAAATGGCAAAAGAAATCTGACTGTACAAATGAGAAATGAGACTCGAAATAAGTTGATAATGACAAAAGAAAAACTTTCACTTGGAAGGAAAATACATTTTTAACCCTCAATTAGAATTATATAATACAGATTTATTTCCTAACCATCTTTCTCATACATCTCTATTGTAACAAAAGACATCTAATGTGATTAATTGTAGTTATTTATACAGTTAACTGTGCTTTTCTTCCTTTGTAATTCTAGAGACTTATTATCCCAGTTTATGGGTATACTTAAAAACTGCTTCTCTCAACACTTCACCTCACTGAATTGTTTGTGGTTGATTAATTAGAATGTCTTTGAGATATGGGCTCTGTAAATGGTAATGGCCACATAACGTTCACTAGAGCAGTCTTATTCTGAATGATCCAGTCAAACTAATTTCTGTAGACATGTGTCTTGCTCACATGTATGGCACTCTCACTACCTACTTAGGCAGCTTTTCTATAATTTACTTTTATGGCTTTCAATTTCATTTGGATTTTATAGGCTTAATGACTTGGGAAATGATTATGAGTAACAATAATTCAGAATTGACCTTTCAGAGTTACCTGCTTTTTGATCCGTTTAGCTAGCAATGCTTCTACTTGAATTTTTCAGCCACAAAATTATGTGCACTGACAGCTGCTGACTTACATTTTATTATTTTTGTTATTATGCCAGATAAATATTTAAGTAGTTAACAAAACCATGGCAGTAGGACAAAGTCATCCACAGTAACACCGAGTTAATGTATCTATGTGAAAATATTTTACACTCAAATTAATCTTGCTTCTTTGTGTAAGAAACCCTTTGGGAACTATTAAAAAGGAAATTGTAATCAACTGTCAATGAGCACTGACGCTGCATAGAACATAGGTGAAATATAAAGGCAATTCAATTTTTTATACAGATACTAAAGAAGTAGAAATCAATGCTATCCTCAACTCTAAAGTGAGCATCTCTATGAGATTTAATTTCTGTACATACAAAGCAGTTAAAACAATGCCAGTAAAACTGATCAGGACCCTGTGGGGCTCCTGGGCACAAAAGCTTTTCTGCATCCCGGTTTTTTTTTTTTTTTTTTTTTGCTTGTAGCTTTTTTTTGCTTTTTAAGCTTCAGGTGGCTCAGACAGTAAAGCGTCTGTCTGCAATACAGGAGACCCGGGTTTGATCCCTGGGTTGGGAAGATCCCCTGGAGAAGGAAATGGCAGCCCACTCCAGTATTCTTGCTTGGAAAATCCCATGGATGGCAGAGCCTGGTAGGCTACTGTCCATGGGGTTCCAAAGAGTTGGACACGACTGAGTGACTTCACTTTCAGCTTCCAAGACTTTCCCTGAGTTCCAAAGGGCAGGTTCCAAAAGTTGCTAATCAGGAAAGGGAGGGAATATGGAGACAAGGGAGGAGAAGTCAAGAAACAATAGTGCAGCCTTGGGGCAGAGTCCTGGTTCCCCCTCAAGGGATATATACAACAATATCTTTGAGCTGTTTTGCAGATACTAAAGTGAAGTCACTCAGTCCTGTCCAATCCTCAGCGACCCCATGGACTGTAGCCTTCCAGGCTCTTCTGTCCATGGGATTTTCCAGGCAAGAGTACTGGAGTGGGGTGCCATTGCCTTCTCCAGAGGAGGGTATACTGTGTTTATTAATTCCCTGGCATACCCTGCACACTGCCTCTATACAGCCACCATGTTTTCTAAAAAGCTATTAATAATCTACTTATGTGAACTCTTGACTTTTCTTTAAATAGCATAAAAGCTCTCTCACTGGAAAAAAAATAGGTTGCCATTTTCCAGATTTGAACAATCTCTATCCAGCTAAGTCTTGTGTTCTCAACTCAGCATTTATGTAGAGCTTGAATGTGGGTCAGAAAAAAAAAAAAAAAAAAACAATGCAAAGTTGGAGAACATTACATATTAAGAAAGGTTGGCACTGTTAGCCTGGAAAACAATATGAACTTGAGGTGTTTAATGATGGTTTGAGCGCTTCTGTGATATCATTTAGATGTGCAGGATCTGTTTGGTTTAGTTCTGAAGATGCAAATCTAACCTGTTTTTTTCAATGGATCTGAAATTATTCTGGGATTCCCCACCACCCCCACACTCCCTTTCGTTCTTGTCTTCTTTCTCTTCTAGGAAAGCTGTATATAACATTTTAAGTGTATCTGATAAAATGTTAGGTAAGCCTCAGTTAAAAAGATGGTTCCTTCAACATGACTGAAGGCACAGCTACTATTTATTTACTAGGCCCTGTACTAGGGTCTGAAGTGATCCAACTGAGTAACACACTTTACCCTAAAAATATCTCATAGTCTATATACAGATCAATATAAACTAGTCACTGTACCCCTGCAAGATCAATGTCAAAATAAGACTACTTCAGGGTCTTCTGTGCAAAACGGCCTTTATAGAGTCGAGGAGAAGAATGGCTGTTAAGGGAATCACTTGGTCGTGGCGACCACCCAGGTGGTGCCAGAGTTGGAAGCAGCCCTCCTCCCCTCATCCCCTGCCATCAATGCAGCTCAGAATGAATCGGCACAGATACTAAAGCTCCCACCAAATGAAATAAGTTAACTATATGCTGCCCACAAGCACGCAGACCCAGACTGGTTGGAACCAGAAGTTTGATGATGATGACTCTCAATTACCTCACCACCAACCAATCCGAAGATTATCCCTGAGCTGATCACATCCTCCTCTTTGAACCATTAGAAAAGACTCCTCACTACCCTCTTCAGGTCAGGACACACATTTTTGAGGTCATTAGCCTCCTGTGGCCTTTTGCCTGGCTAGCTAGCAATAAAGCTATTCTTTTCTACTTCACCCAAAACTCTGTATGCAAGACTTAATTTAGTACCTGTGTAGAGAGGCAGAATTTTGGCATTACCAGTTACTTAACATATATTACATTTTTTAAATGGCAAAATGCTATGAAGTACATGCTACTATTGCATAGATGTGAGTGTATTTTATAGATGAGAAACTGAGGCAGGGAAAGCTTACTGCTTAAGTTCACACTGTTAGTAAATAGTAGAGTAAAAGTTTCCTTTGTTTTCCCTCAGGTACCTGATTATGGAGACAACTATCTTAATCACATTCCACACTAGAACTAACAGATACTCCATCATTTCAAGAGTTTTATTTCTCTTTTAATTTCTATCAATGTTAAAGGCTTAGTCACTCAGTCATGTCCAACTCTTCAACCCTATGGACTGTTGCCCACCAGGCTCCTTTGTCCATGGAATTTTCCAGGCAAGGATATTGGAGTGGGTTGTCATTTCCTATACCAGGGCATTTTCCTGAGCCAGGGATCAACCCTGGGTCTCCTGCTTGGCAGACGGATTCTTTACCACTGCGCCATCTGGGAAGACATCAATGTTAAGTACTATACACTTTTTGAAGATGGAACTTTCTGGAAGAGGAATATCGCCACAGAGGAAGCAGTAAAATGCTTGACTTAAGCAAAGATGAACTGGAAAAACAGATGAGGAAATGAAGAGCATTTTAGATAAGGAAGAGTACATGGTGATAAAAAGTTTGGAGGAAGGACTAATCCTATCATGCTTCTGAGAGTTTGAAGAGGCTGCATTTGGAAAATTTGTACGGAGGTGTAGAAGATAAAACTGTAGAGATAAAGTAAATTCAGTGGATTAAAATGCTTTGAAAAGCTAGGCACAACATGTTAGCTTTGACTTGGAGAAGACAGATTTCTGGGAAAAGAGATCCCTCTTTTCCCAGTTATCATTAAGCATATAAGTTAATGGAAGGTAAACTTTGTATTCAGATTTCAATAGTTATTTAACTTGTTTAAAATTTTCAATGCCCCTCATCTGTACAGGAGTGAAAATAATATGAATCTCAAATACTTATTTTGAACATTAAACAAAATAATAAAAAGCACATATAAATAAATAAAAAATACCATATCTGAAAACTTGAGTCAGTTATATGAGGCATCTGCTAAAATTATTAACTAGTAGGAATAATAGAAGAAAAAGAAGTGGAAGACAAGGAGGAAGAGGAGGTTGAGAAGGGGATGGGGCGGTGCAAGAGCAGCTGGTGGCAGCTGCCATCCTCATAGAATTTTACAGAATGTGTCTCCTCTGTTGAGATTTAGGCACTGAACAGTTTTCAAAATGTAAAATGTTATGAGGTTCTTTTGAAACATTTTATTTCTGGGTTACTCCTAGGCAAAATTAGAAATCCTAAATTTCATACTAAATGTGTCTCATATGCCTTTCTCTAATTTGCCTGTAGACTGTTACTGCACCCTTTACATGGCAATCAGTTGGATCTACCTTTTCTGAAAAAGGCAGTAGGCTATAGTCACCTCCACCTTGTGTCAGCCCTTGTCCCTCAGAACTTTGTTACATGCTTGCTAGCAATCTGAATTAAAGTATATGTAGCTGATAAGGGCTTTATATAATTAGGCAAGATCTGTAAGAAAGTTACAGTCTTTTCTATCAAAGGAGAAGTTATAAGAAATGAAGAAGTGATTCATTCTTAGAACAGTTGAACAGAAAAGTATATAGCTGGCTTGTGAATAAGATTCCTAAAATGGTAGCTAGTTACCAATCCTTTGTTCTTTTCACTTCTTCATGCTTTTTCCTCCTAAGAACATTTTGGTGGGCTACATTTGTGGGCTTTATCCTAGACATGCACAAAGAACTAAAAGGGTGGGGAAAATAGTTATCAATCATCCAATAAAGACTTAGGCAACATCTGGGAAATATTGTTACTCTGTGGTCCTCAATCTATGAAGAGCCAGGGTGGGGAACCTGCTTCTCAGGGATAAAAATCGAGAGGATTTCCCACTCTGTGTGCTTATTCCCAGATCTTTGCCTGTAGCACACCCTTCGGTAGAAGTAAAGACTACCTTGCCAAGCTATTTTTGATTGTTTTAGTCCTGTGAATGTGAGATGTGGATGTGAGACTTGGACTATAAGGAAAGCTGAGTTCCAAAGAATTGATGCTTTTGAACTGTGGTGTTGGAGAAGACACTTGAGAGTCCCTCGGACTACAAGGAGATCCAACCAGTCCATCCTAAAGGAAATCAGTCCTGAATATTCTTTTGAAGGACTGATGTTGAAGCTGCAACTCCAATACTTTGGCCACCTGATGGGAAGAATTGACTCATTTGAAAAGACCCTCATGCTGGGAAAGATTGAAGGTGGGAGGAGAAGGGGATAACAGAGGATGAGATGGTTGGATGCATCACTGATTCAATGGACATGAGTTTGAGTAAACTCTAGGAGTTGGTGATGGACAGGGAGACCTGGCATGCTGCAGTCCTTGGGGTGGCAAAGAGTCAGTCATGACTGAGCGACTGAACTGAACTGATTCCTGTGAAACCATTTGAGAGCATCTCCAACAATATGGATGTAATTTGGGATGGTTTGTAGTTGGAAATTTTAACAAGTTTTAGGATTATGCTTTTCTGCTGTTAGTGACATTAAAATTTCTTTTGAAACATATTTACTTAATCTATTTAGAATGGGCTTCCCAGGTACCTCAGTAGTAGAGAATCCACCTGTAATGCAGGATACCCAGGCTCAATCCCTGGTTGGGAAGACCTTCTGAAAGAGGGCATGGCAACCCACCTTAGTATGCTTTCAAGGAAAATCCCATGGACAGAGGAGCCTGGTGGGCTATGGTCCACAAGGTCACAAAGAGTCAGACAGAACTGAAGAGACAGCACACACAGTCTATTCAGAATAATGGGTTATAACTGTTTGAATGAAAAATAAATCAGTGTGTCTAAATAGATGACAGAGAGAGTGATAGGAAGTTTCTTCATTATAACAGAATGAAAGTGAAAGTGAAGACTCTTTGCGACCCCATGGACTGTAGCCTACCAGGCTTCTCCGTCCATGGGATTTTCCAGACAAGAGTATCAGAGTCGGGTGTCATTTCCTTCTCCAGGGGATCTTCCCAACTCAGGGATTGTACTCAGGTCTCCTGCATTGCAGGCGGACGCTTTACCCACTGAGCCACCAAGGAAGCCCCCCAAATTTTAAGGTTCTTAAGCAAGTGTGGAAACTTTCTTTATGTTTTCATCCTGACCAAATTATCTGGAATACTGGAGTGGGTAGCCTATCCCTACACCAGGGGATCTTCCCAACCCAGGGATAGAACCCCGGTCTTCAACATTGCAGGCAGATTCTTTACCAACTGAGCTACTAGGGAAACCCAGAAGGCATATAACAGAATGCAAAGTAATAAATCCAGAGGAAATAATGGAGTTCTAAAATCATGAATGGAGGCTACAAGCAGTGGATCGAAGTTTGAGAAAGAACAGGATATTTATACAATCTCAGAGAATCTCTCTATAAGACACTTATTCACTCTGAAAGTTTAAAGTGAACAAACCTGTAGACCATTTCTGGATTTGTCTGTTTATAGTGCAAATAATGCTGCTAGGACCATTATCAGAAATAGTCTCTGTTGCACATTTTTAAGCACCGCTTTAGGATATGCTCCTAGGAATGAAAATTTCTTATCATGGGTTAAACATATCTTTAGCCCCTTTAGAAAATGCCAAAATGGTTTTTAGACTGATTGTCTCAGTCTACATTCCTCCAAGCAAGGTATATAAAACATTTCCATTGTTATACATCTTCACTAACAATTAGTAATGTTGCCAGATTTTTTAGGTTTATCAATGTGGTAGACATAGAGATATTTAAAGCATATTTTCATATAAGTATAAACCATTCATTTGTGAAATTCCTGCTCATAAGCTGGTCTATTTTTTGTTGCCGTTGGCTTGTCCTTTTCCTTATCACTTCCAAAAGTTTTTATAGGTCATGCTGTTTGTTAGTTCTATGTCTTGAATAAAGTCTGGGGTTCACTTTTTTATTTTCTTTATGGAGCAAGAAGACTTTTTAAAAACATGTTTCTAATTTTATTGCTATAAAAATATGAATCTTTCCCTACATCAATTGTAGTTTATTTTTCAAAATCTTGTTTTAGATCCTACATATCTCAATAATGCAGAGATATTTTTTATTTTCTTCAGAAAATTTTGAAGCTTTCTTTCAGGTCTAAGTTTAAACCATCTAGACTAGATGAAGTGAGACAGGAAACTAAGAGATTGAGGAACTGAAAAACTGAATATGCCAAATTTCTGACTGATTCCTACTTCAAATTTTGAATTTGTAAAATGGGAAAAACACTGGTACCTTCTTCTTATTATCATTGTGAGTTAATGTTTAAAAAGATGAATGCATATAATGTGTTAATGATACTTGACACAGTAATTTTAACTTTGTTATATTGAATTCTGCCTCAGATCTTGAATATAGAGATTGAAGTTATAATCATCCCAATTTTGTCATTTGGAAAAGTTAGAGATTCATTATTTTAAAGAATAAATACTTCCTACTTTGAAAGAGGAACCATTTTTAATCAAATAGTAAAAAGTGTGCTTCTATTTTATTGGGTCATGTTTTTTGTTCTGTGTTTTTTTTTTTTTTTTCCTGCTTAAAACGAACCAACAATTTTGGCCCAACACAATGCAATACCCATAAGAAGCATATCTATATTGTCTGTTATTATTTAACAAACAAAAATATATGTGAGTGGCACATTTATTATGCCACAAGAATATTCTGAGAAATAGATACTAGTCACTTAGTATACATATGAATGGAGAATCTTATTTTTTAATAACTCCAGCTACTTACGAATCCCTTGTTTTATCTGAAAACTGTCATTCATGCTCTCTCTTACAAGTATTATCCCCTTAATGAAGTTTTACTACATGTATAGACATTAATACAGTTCTAAACTCTGGAAAGCATAGCAATCTGTATTGCCTCTTGTATCAAATATTGCTGTTTTCTTATCTTACTGCCATTGGCTCTCCACACACACTTGTATTCTGATAAATCCATCTTCCATTACAGAATATGAAAATGTGAGATGCTTAATCTCTCTAAATGTGCTTTCCAAATGTGGTCAGTGGCACTTGAGAGAGTCTGCGGGGAGGTTTCAAAAGACAGTGTCTGGTATTAGAAAATTAGATATTGGCAGATAAGTCATCCTGTGACCATGAGGGAATAAACTTAAGAATGAAAGACCACTGACTAAGGAAAGCAGAGCTTCAGGAAGGAATTTTTCAGAATCTTCCATGACATGTGTGTCACAGAATTAAACCAACCTAGAAATGTGCACCTCCTTGCATCTGTGTCTGATGATAAATCCCTATTTTAAAGGCAATTTTGGTCTCATGCCTCTTACTTGGTTTTGATACACTGCTCTCATACTTCATAGATAGCTTTATAATTTATTAGCATGTGCAGTAGACAATGAATAAATGTTTGCTAAGTGAAAGCAACAGAGAATCACTTCCCCTTTTATATCTGCATGTTGTCTGACAAGAATATTGGTACCTACAACAGGAAATAACAGGAAGGGAAATGATGCCACAGGCCCTTGTACCGCACAAATTAAAATCGCCCTATACAAGTTTACACACTGGGTCTTTCATTTTAAACTAAAGGTAAAATCATTAAACTAATTTATTACAGTTTACGTAGATTGTACAGCAGAAGATTTACATTTACTATGTTTTATTTTAGCCACTAGAATGAATAAAATGCCATAAACTAGAACCAAATGCTGAATACCCATTTTAAAAATGATTTCTTCCATTAATTGCTTTCCTGTTCTCAATAATTCACTATTATAGAGCAGAAAGCCTATTGAATTATATGGTTGTAATTAGGCTGTTTCTTTAACATGTTTTATGTTTCAGTATTTCTTATGCCTCAAAAGAAAAAAAAAAGAAATCTGATAACAGCTTTATATAAAGCTGTCCTTGGATGGCATTTTTTTTTTTTTTAAATCTCAGAAAACTATCTTGTACTGGAAGTTTGTCCAAAATTCAAGTTATTCTTTGTGACTCCATGGACTGTAGCCCACCAGGATCCTCTGTCCATGGAATACCCCAGAGTGGGTAGCAAGTCTTTTCTCCAGGGGATATTCCAGAGCCAGGGATCAAACTAGGGTCTACTCCATTGCAGGCAGATTCTTTACCATCTGAGCCACCAGGGAAGATGTGAAATAAAATAAAAAGGTATTTTTCACCCGTTGATGTAGGCAGGGAATCCCTACATTAATGTTTTTTGACATTAATCAAGAAACAAATAAACCCAATCATATTTTTGAAAATCACACACGCACACACACACACACACACACACACACCACACACACACACATATATATATATATATATCACTGTTATGACTAATCTAATTAGGACTGATAATTTCACATGTATAACCGACACAGTTTCATTTTTTTCCCTTTAGACATCAGACTATGATGTTTTAATAGTTCTTTACCTGAAAAATTTTGAATATCTATAAATGTCAATACTCTATATTCTAGTTCCATTAAAAAAGATTCTCAAAAATCTCATCTCTGGATTTCCATATAAAACAAAATCCATACCTAGGCTACATTCCAGTCTTTCCACAAACTTATCTAGTAAACAGGACATCAGGGCTTTCATTGGGAAAGGAGACTGGGATCCCCCAGTCGTGCCATAAACACACATGTCTGTGTAGTGGGGCTGTTGTGGTTGTTCAGTCACTAAGTCGTGTCCAGTTCTTTGTAATCCCATGGACAATGTAACTATTTCCAGGAGTTTCCTCAAATTCATGTCCATTGAGTCATTGATGCTGTCTAACCATCTCATATATTTATATTTAAAAGCAAAGACTCTTGTTTATGTTTGGTGGCAATGAAAATAATTCTGCACATAATTTCTACCATATACTTGAAAACAGAAAAGCTTTACCTCTTTTCTCTAAATAAATCTAACTTTTATGTTTTTATCTTCACATATTTCATCAAACTTCATGTTTATTGATCTTTCTTGTATTATCTCCATGCAAAATTCTCATGTATTTTATTGTCACACCTCAAACTGAACAAATGTTTTTCATAAAGTATAGAATTATCTAAAAGCTCTAGTCTTAGTAGTTAACTACTAACATTATTTTATTGGCTACTACCAATCAATTACTATAATACATCACATGTTAGAGCCTAAGTAAAAATGCTTAAGATGCATTTAAGTCTTAAAAAAGAAAAGAAAAAATGTCCATTTAAGAAAAGTAAGAAATTATTTGCATTCATGATAAATGTACCAATGTCCATTCTTCAGCAAAATACTATCTTAATGTTTAATGTTTCAAAACAATAGTTGGTAATTGTTTCAAATATACATTTGTTCATAATAAGAGCTTTAATTTGTATGCTCTAGGTATTTTCACTTTAACTAATATATTAATAAGAACTTAATTTCTACTTTATTGACTATGCCAAAGCCTTTGACTATGTGGATCACAATAAACTGTGGAAAATTCTGAAAGAGATAGGAATACCAGACCACCTGACCTTCCTCTTGAGAAACCTGTATGCAGGTCAGGAAGCAACAGTTAGAACTGGACATGGAACAACAGACTGGTTCCAAATAGGAAAAGGAGTATATCAAGGCTGTATATTGTCACCCTTCTTATTTGACTTATATGCAGAGTACATCATGAGAAATGCTGGGCTGGAAGAAGCACAAGCTGGAATCAAAATTGCTGGAAGAAATATCAATAACCTCAGATATGCAGATGACACCACCCTTACGGCAGAAAATGAAAAAGAACTAAAGAGCCTCTTGATGAAAGTGAAAGAGGAGAGTGAAAAAGTTGGCTTAAAGCTCAACATTCAGAAAACTAGGATCATGGCATCCGGTCCCATCACTTCATGGCAAATAGATGGGGAAACAGTGGAAACAGTGCTGACTTTATATTTTTGGGCTCTGAAATCACTGCAGATGGTTATTGCAGCAATGAAATTAAAAGATGTTTACTCCTTGAAAGGAAAGTTATGACCAAGCTAGACAGTATATTAAAAAGCAGAGACATTACTTTGCCAACACAGGTCGTCTAGTCAAGGCTATGGTTTTTTCCAGTGGTCATGGATGGATGTGAGAGTTGGACTATAAAGAAAGCTGAGCGCTGAAGAATTGATGCCTTTGAACTGTGGTATTGGAAAAGACTCTTGAGAGTCCCTTGGACTGCAAGGAGATCCAACCAGTCAGTCCTAAATGAGATCAGTCCTGGATGTTCATTGGAAGGACTGATGTTGAATCTGAAACTCCAATACTTTGGCCACCTGATGCGAAGAGCTGACTCATTGGAAAAGACCCTCATGCTGGGAAAGATTGAGGGCAGGAGGAGAAGGGGATGACAGAGGATGAGATGGCTGGATGGCATCAGTGACTCAATGGACATGAGTTTGGGTAAACTCCGGGAGTTGGTGATGGACCGGGAGGCCTGGCGTGCTGCGGTTCTTGGGGTTGCAGAGTCGGACATGACTGAGCGACTGAACTGAACTGAATAACAAAAACCTTAATTACACAGAGTTGTGAGACCAAAAGAGGGAGCTCTCATGAACTGTAACAATAGCAGAGCCCAACACAAAGAAGAAAGACTCCTTTCCTTGCAAAGATGTAGCCCATGAAAAGCCACATACTTACTATAGCCATTCCAACTTCCTTTTCTTCTCTGTAAAAGCTTCTTCTTCTTTTGCCCTGGGGAACTTAGACTTGGCTCCCTGTGGTTGCAGACCAAAAAACTGCAATTTTCTGCTGTTGCCAAATAAATGTATCTTTTCTGGGAAATATCTGATGGACTGTTGTTTCATGTCAACACTAAAAAAGTGCATTACTTACTCTCAGTCATATTATACATCCTTGTCTTTATATGGACAAGACTCATATGTCCAGTCATTTTAAAATGTATTTCCAAATGTTTTGTTTAAGTAATATTTGCATTGTCACTGTTATGAGATACATTTCATGAAAGACAACAAATATTTTAGAAATATGTAATTAAATCTTGTCATCATATTAAAAGTATTAATATGTATATTTAAATAATGCTTTTAAAATTCATTCCAGAGAAAGTTCACACAAGATTTTATAAATAGAAGTTTCTATAGTCTAACTGCTTCTGAACCTGGAAGGTAGTTTTCCTTCTGAAAAGAAATTCTATTTGTTATTTGTTAAATCTTACTGATCAATGTGAATGTCTAGTACCTTGAGAAAATAACATGCCTTAGAAATGTCAACCTTTTATGGACTACAAATTCAAAACCCTTTCATAGTAATTGCACAATTAACTCATAATGTCGTACTTGAAAGAAATAATAAATGCTGTATTATATTCAGCACTGCAGATGTACCAATATGCTCATTCTAAGTGTTTCACCTCTGATATAATCATTTGCAACTTTTCCGAACTCCTTATAGAAATTTTGACACTTTATGATTATTAAGCAATTTCACCTGAGAATGATGTGACAACACATATATTTGAATATAACCATAACACAAATTATTTGACAGCCAGATTTGAACTGACTTTCTTAATAGATTTTCTCTAGTCAACACTGATCTTGGGAAAATGCATATTTCTTTCAGGCTGTCTTTGTGTATCTAAGAAGGAATTAGAATGGGCATTTTGGCTGACCACAATCCAAACAGATGCAAAATTCAGATGAATTTTAGATAACTTAAAATTTAGGTAAATTTAAAATCCCTCACTCACATCAAAATAAGGAATTGAATAACATTTGAAAAGTATTTCCTTGGAGAGAGCTGTGCTATAATCTTCTCCCACTGACTTTTCAGGAATTTGGGTATAATCTCCCAATCCTAAATTAAGAGAGTGTGACTCTAAGGAGACCATTCAGTGCATTGGATAACTGTGCTACAAACTGGGGGGCATTTAACCTTCCCACTTGAGAAATAGAATGAAATAAGGATTCTGTCTGAAAGGAGGGCAGTATCGTGAATAGAGCTCAAGGAGGAAAAGCTAGAGATAAGACCTGTTGTCTAAGTGCTGAAAAAGGTTCAAACAATGAATCTCAGAAAAGTTTGCTACTTGCAAAGAAGATGCTGATGTACCATCTGTAGAGATTGGTGGGGTCTTTGAAGGAAGCACAGATGTATTGATTAAAAAAAAAACAGCTTTAAATACCTACCTATCTGGTAGGTATTCATACCTACTCTATGCTAATCCCTGTACCTCTTCTCGCTCACCAAGCCCCCAAACTAAAGATACTGGCAAGTTGGAGGAGGATGAATCATATAAGGTTTGAACAGAGAAAGAGGAAAAAGCTTATAGCTTCATCCTTCCTAAATTACTAGTCTGCTAATGGCTCAGTATGACATTGAGAGGTCTCAGCATTAAGCCAGACAAATGACATGAGTTGACACTATGCTTTAAGATTATGAATTGATCACGGCCATTTTTACCATCGTAAAGTGGCAGAAATGTCAAGATGCCTGCTTGAGTTTCTCAAGGGGCAGGGAAATAATCATGCTGAGAGTGAATATAGTAGATACTCATAGACAAAAATAAAGTTGCTTTTGTGTATTTTATGTCATAGTCTGTGCTTAAATTTTCAAAGTATTCACAAGGATAAAGTGGCCTTCACAAGGGGGCAGTGTTTCCTCAGTACAGGAGCACTGTTACTGCAAATATGCACTCTTAGCCTTACGTCATTTGCAATATCATCTGCCATGGCTTTGACACAAACACTGTGGTGTATTGGCCTGGATTCCAGGTATATTACACATTTACAAGAACTGTTTCCTCAGAAAAAGGAAGTCGTGGTCTCATAAGTGAGGAAGACACTTGGTTAATGATGTACAATTTTTAAAAAGAAATGAGAAGGATATGAAATTGGAACATGCCACAAAACCTACAGGGCTTCTCAGGTGACAGAGAAATTACTCCAATCGATTTTAACATCCCATTAAGGACAGCCAGCAAACCAGGGGATGTACTGTCTGCAACACTGAAGCATTCCTCTGGAGACTCAGTCTTGGTAGAATAAGTGAAAGGGGGTAATTCCTTCTATTAATTCAATTCACTCTGGCAATTGATAGGAATATTGAATCAGATTCCTGAAAATTTCACACACTGAAGTGGAGGTGTGGAGAGGTCCTCCACTAACTAAATAGAAGTGAGAATACAATATGAATTATCAAGTTTATTATATCATAACCTAAGGGTAAATGAAATTTTCTCCTCCAGTAATAAAAGGGAAATACCAAGTAAATGGATGAAAACTTTCATTATGATGTACAAAATAGTAGAGATGAAAGCATAAGCATTACATTTTGGGGTAAAAATAAATGAATGGGATGTGACCTTCTCCACCTTGTTCAGACAACATTGATTCCCCAGTTCACAAATATAGCTCAGTAACATGCAGAAATGTACACCTGCATTTTTCAAACAATAATTTTAGTCATGCTAATTTTGTGTAGAAAATAACTGGAATATGGTTATTGCCCAGTCAAATATATGTCAAATATTCTAATCAATTTAACAGTATTAAAAATGAATATATGTGTTTGATCACTACATATGAGAAACATGCATTATACGACTATTTAGAAGAGAATTTTTATTTCCACTGATATTTCACAAAATAAAAAAAAAATGATTAATAACTCGACACAGTTATTGGGAAAAGACACAATGGTTCTCCAAAGATAAATGCATATATATTTGTAGGTTGGAAATGCTAATGTATAAATGAAATAAAATTCAAAAGATTAGAGTTTATAGTAAAAACACAATAGGCTAACGATAAGATTTTTCAGCATTAGCTCCTACTTGGGGATGAATTTTATTTTTGTCCTTGTTTTGGACTACAGTGATCATTTACTTCTCTCAATAGATTTAGTTTTCAGCAACACATTTCAAACTTGTTTAAAAATACAAATTACATTTTTCTTACTTCTGGAAGCATTTTTCATCTGTCCAGATGAAGCACTGACATGACTCTGTGTGTTTTATAATAAGAGAGTTGAGAAAGGAATCCAAGATACTTGCCAGGTTTCTTTTTGGAAAACTGGGTAGATGGTACTTCTATTTACAGGAGTGAGAAAGACAAAACGATGTTTACAGGAAGATATTTTGAGTTCAATTTTAATATATTAGAAGTTGAAAAATGTATACACTATCAAATAGATATGTTGATTTGACTCTCAGGAATGAGATCCTAAGACGACATACTGATTTGAGTATCACAATATGTGATCATTATATGTACATTATCCTTGAAGCTACAAGAGTAGATGAGTTCAACCACAAAACCATAAAAGTTATAGAATGACAAAAAGAAGAAACGTAAGAAGTTATTGGGTTAATATAAAGTCTTGAGAGGGAATATGTGGCAAAAAGGGAAACATAGAAAAGGGTCAGATGTTTTAATGACCTGGAGGTGGGGGGGTGGTCCATAACAAAACTGAGGGAAGCCCCATGAGAAATTTACCTAATTAGAGAAATTTCAGTTTAGGAAAATCTTGAAAATTTGAGCAATGGTCCCTTGTGTCTTGAATACCACACACTGTTTATTCAGTAAACAGACAAACTAGCCAACTTGTTACAACACATGTCACTTCATCTTAACTCTTGAATTCCATGGTTTGTGATTTTTCACCAGCAAATCTGAGTACAAATTTTTTAAAATTTTCATCTGTGTTCTGGGAGGAAAGTAACTGTCCCCTCCCGCCCTTTTTTTAAATTCCGTCAAGAGACAATTCAGACACTTTTATGAAGTGGCTGGCAACTCAGAACAGGAAAAACTCAATCCAAGATGAAACAGAAAAACTGATTACTCTGCTCATTCTCTTTCTTGAGAGCAAAATCATTGAAAATTCTGGGACCCAGGAATAGAAGTAGTATCGGTAAGAGTGGGTACACACACACACACACACACACACACACAAGACAAGCTAGATTTTGTGTGCTATGACTTGGTCAGGTAGAACTTGATCTCCCAGAATTCTTGAGTCTAAGTGAATTATTCTATCAGGTGCCTGGCCTGTGAAGAAAGCCATAATTAATGAGAATCACTTAGGATTCACTGGGTTGTGTCACACAAGCTTCATTTATTTCATTTTTAAAAAAACTGATAGAGTTGACTAGACTGGTGTGCTTCCCTGGTGGCTCAGATGTTAAGGATTCGCCTGCAATGTGGGAGACCTTCAATCCCTGGGTTGGAAAGATTCCCTGGAGAAGGGAATGGCTACCCACTCCAGTATTCTGGCCTAGAGAATTCCATGCACAGAGGAGCCTGGCAGACTTCAGTCCATGGACTTCCCTGGTGGCTTAGACAGTAAAAAATCTGCCTGCAATGTGGGAGACATGGGTTTGATCCCTGGGTTGGGAAGATCTCCTGGAGGAAAGTATAGCAACCCACTCCAGTATTCTTGCCTGGAGAATCACCTTGGACAGAGGTGCCTAATATATATAACATATATATACATATATATATATATATATATATATATATATATATATACTGCTAAGTTGCTTCAGTCGTGTCCGACTCTGTGCGACCCCAGATATGGCAGCCCATCAGGCTCCCCTGTCCCTGGGATTCTCCAGGCAAGAACACTGGAGTGGGTTGCCATTTCCTTCTCCAATGCATGAAAGTGAAAAGTGAAAGTGAAGTTGTTCTGTCATGCCCGCCTCCTAGCGACCCCATGGACTGCAGCCCACCAGGCTCCTCCGTCCATGGGATTTTCCAGGCAAGAATACTGGAGTGGGTTGCCATTGCCTTCTCCGAGATAGATAGATAGATAGATAGATAGATAGATAGCTATTGTTCAGTTGCTAAGTCGTGTGTGACTCCTTTGACCCCATGGTCCACAGACTACAGCATAGCAGGCTTCCCTGTCCCTTACTGTCTCCTGGAGTTTGCTCAAACTCATGTCCATTGTGAGCTTCCCTGGTGGCTCAACAGAAAAGAATTTGCCTGCAATTCAAGAGACCTGGGTTCCAACCCTGGGTCAGGAAGATGCCCTGGAGAAGGGAATGGCTACCCACTCCAGTATTCTTGCCTGGAGAATTCCATGGACAGAGGAGACTGACAGGCTACACAGTCCATAGAGTCACAAAGAGTCAGACGCACATACACATATGTACATACATATTCATTTTATCTTTAAAATTTTCTAAAGTGTGAGTTCTATATTTTTACTACTTGTATATAAAATAGTATATAAAGATAATGGCAAATTTATGTAACTCATAAAAAATGTACATATATTTGAGTACATATTTAACAATTTTAACTGATGAAATGTTTCATCAGAAACATGGAGATAGCTCTAAAGTACATAAGTGGTGAAATGTGCCTCAAAAACTATAGATTAAAAGTTCAAAATTAACTAATGGTTAGTATAACAGACACTATTTATAAAACAAGTAAATGTATGTGTGTGTATGTGTCTGTGAGTGTGGGTGTGAGTGAGAATTAATTGGATGGTTGGCGGAAAGGTTGTTCAGAAACATGATACCAAAATATGTTAATAATATTTATAGATAACAGAAGAAAAAATGAGTTGAGGCAAAAAGACATGCATTTGGTTTTATGGCATAAAAGTACATAAGAATCATTTAACTTTAAGATGAATTTAAATATGCAAAATGACTACCATGTGTTGAGAAAACTGACAGCACTTATTAGCTTTTATTTGACTGCAGCCTCAGACCTCATCATGCACGCTCATTCAATTACCACTGTAGGACTCTATATCAAAGAATAAGATAGCTGAAAAATTACCTATAAGGAGTACCACCAGAGTTTTATACTTAAAAAAATTTACTAGTTTCCTTCTACACATAATTTTAATTTTACATCTATAGGTATTCCTATTACTAGATTAATTAAAAACCAAAATGAAATCCCAATGTTATACATTTTGTTTGAGGACTTCTTGGAAGGTCAATCTTAAAGGAAATGAACCCTAAATATTCAATGGAAGGACTGATGCTAAAGCTGAAGCTTCAATACTTCAGACACCTGCTGTGAAGAGCGGACTCACTGGAAAAGACCCTGATGCTGGGAAAGACTGAGGGCAAGAGGAGATCAGGATGACAAAGGATGAGATGATTGGATGGCATCACCAACTCAATGGAATTGAGTTTGAGCAAACTTCTGGAGAGGGTAAAGGACAGGGAAGCTTGGCATGCTTCAGTCCATGGGGTAACAGTCAGACATGACTTAGCTACTGAACAATTACAGATGGTCCAGTGGTTAAAGAGTCCACCTGCCAATGCAGGGGACAAAGGTTCAATCCCTGATCCAGGAAGATCCCACATGCTGAGAGCAACTAAACCCGTGCTCCACAGCTACTAAACTTGCACTCTAGGGCCCACAAGCCAACAACTACTGAGCCCTCATGCCATAATTACTAAAGCCCACAAGCCCAGAGCCCATACTCCACAAAAGAAGCTACTTCAGTGAGAAGTTTGCATATCACAAATAGGCAGTAGCCCCTGCTTGCGTTAACTAGAGAAATCCCACATGCAGCAACAAAGACTCAGTGCAGCCAAAACGAAAAACAAGAGGGATGGTACAGGGAGGGAGGAGGGAGGAGGGTTCAGGATGGGGAACACGTGTATACTCATGGCGGATTCATGTTGATATATGGCAAAACCAATACAATATTGTAAAGTTAAAAAATAAAAATAAATAAATAAATAAATAAAAAACAAAAATCAAAAAATGATTAATTTTTTTTGTTTGAAAAGTCATTCTTTGATTAGTCAAGCAATGATATTGATATGTCTTTAATCCTACCTATTCTATATTACCATCAAGTCATAACTTTATTAGCTAAATTTTAGAAAAAGCCATTAGAATGAGTGAGACTTACCAATGTACAGCCTCCTCCACAAAATAATTAATGCTGGAGGAAGAAAAGTGTCCAACTCCTCAAGATTTCCCTGAAAGGAAAAAAATAGGAAACATATTTTTAATTTACATTTTTTGGCAGTTATAGGATGTCAAATCTAAATCAATTGATGGGATGAAAAAGGAGCACAATAATAATTGACACTTTATAGATTAATGGAATTGACTAATATTTTGGGGAAAAAAACATCAAAAAGGTGTTTATATTATTTCCTTGATGGAAAGTATTATAATCCATTTTTTTTAATTTAAAAATTCTTTTTAAAGAAAATATTTAAAGAGCAAATATAATCCTTAATTTTTTCTGACATAAAAGTTCATGCTATAAGAAACTACTCATTAATTAACCACAAACACCATGTTCTTTTCTTAAATTAGAAGTTACTTAAAAAATATTTTATATATAAGATGTTACATCTGTTTTTGTTCTGTGTTACATAATAAACTTAACTATTCACCATTTTTATTGATATACTACTAATTATATATGTTTTCTTATAGATTAAAAAAGTGTTGTTTATCAAAGTATGTTTATAATCTATGGAACTCTTGCCGCATACCCAAGTGACTGCTGTATTCTAGGATCATAATGACTTTCAAATTTACAACACAACACTAAACACAAAATAATGAGGCCATAAGTATAAAAAACCATGTACACCAAAAACCTTAAGTGAGTCAGCTTACAGGATAAACAAGTTAACTGATGAAGTCACCAGAAGTGCCCAACTCAAAGAAAAATCATAGACAATTAAATATTTAACTTAAAATCACACATCTAACAGCAGAAAATTGAACTGGATGACAAAGATCAGGTGGTCCCATCAACTGTTTAATGATTGATTGGTCATGTGCTCCTAAGTTCCAAAAATAAATCACAAATGGCAAAATTTCTACCATTTACTAAACACAAAGAACTAAGCATTTAGGGTTCATCATGATCACTTATGTCTGACCCAAATATCCTTCCCTCAGACAACCAGGCTTTCTATGTTTCTTTCTTCCTAAAATGTTCCTTTGCTGCCTGTCCAAATGTTATTCATTCTTTCTAAACCAAACTCTGAACTCACCTAATGTATGGAGCCATAATCTTCTTTGCATTCATAGACTTGTTTTAATATTAACACATACTCCATCGTGCATTTTCACATATGTACCTTTTTTCAATTACATCTTTAGTTTATTGGAACAACAATAAAGTTCTATTAATTGTGTATATTCAGAAATTCAGAATTGAGTAGACTGGATTAAGCAGGGAAAATTATATTTATATAAATATAGTACATTTGTGTATAGATAGGTAGAGAGATATATATTACTTAGTTGATGGAAAAGTCTTGATACTATACGCTACATCTAAAATGATCAATGTCAAAATCTCTTTTGACTAAGAAACAACTTCTGGTTTTGAAAGGAAGGGGCTGCTCTTCTGTCTAATTTGACAAACAGTTCTCGCTCAGGACTAACAGAATATTACATTGAAACTAATTTATTCTACATGCCTTTAGTGAATACTGTTAAAATCTAACAAGTCATTTCTAGAACCTCCTGCCGAACTTACAAAGAACTTAAGTTCTACAGAACCTAAGCAAAATAACGTGTATTGAGTAATTACTATGTGCCAGATGTCTTTTGTATATTGTTGATCTTTTTTTTTTTCATGATTAATGCAAACTAATGAAGTAGAATTCATTGATTTCTCTTCCTTTCAGGTGAGAAACCTGAAGGAAAGAGATTTTTGAGTTACTTTCCAACAGCCTCCTAATCAAAAATGGTAGAGTTGGAATTTAAATGCAGGAAGTCTGACTCAGAGCCTTTTATTCTAACTACAATTACATGCTACCTGTGTCTACAAGTCACATATTCTAGTTAAAGGGGGAAGGGAATTCCAGAAGGAAGGAATAAGAAAACTGTTTTACACACTGATGAAATGTGAAACTGACTTCTTCTTCTTCTTTTTTTTTAAAGCCAGCAGCAGTTCCTAAAGAATTTCCTGATCACATCCCTTCCCCGATATACTAAAGGCAGTTTTAGAACCCATGTAAACAAGTAAAACAGTGTCAGACTTTATTTTTGGGGGCTCCAAAATCACTGCAGATGGTGACTGCAGCCATGAAATTAAAAGACACTTACTCCTTGGAAGGAAAGTTATGACCAACCTAGATAGCATATTCAAAAGCAGAGATATTACTTTACCAACAAAGGTCCGTCTAGTCAAGGCTATGGTTTTTCCTGTGGTCATGTATGGATGTAAGAGTTGGACTGTGAAGAAGGCTGAGTGCCGAAGAAGCGATGCTTTTGAACTGTGGTGTTGGAGAAGACTCTTGAGAGTCCCTTGGACTGCAAGGAGATCCAACCAGTCCTTTCTGAAGATCAGCCCTGGGATTTCTTTGGAGGGAATGATGCTAAAGCTGAAACTCCAGTACTTTGGCCACCTCATGTGAAGAGTTGACTCATTGGAAAAGACTCTGATGCTGGGAGGGATTGGGGGCAGGAGGAGAAGGGGACGACAGAGGATGAGATGGCTGGATGGCATCACTGACTCGATGGACGTGAGTCTGAGTGAACTCCCTGTTGGACAGGGAGGCCTGGCGTGCTGCGATTCATGGGGTCGCAAAGAGTCGGACAGGACTGAGCGACTGAACTGAATGGAAACAAGTGCTGCTGCGTCACTTCAGTCGTGTCCAACTCTGTGCGATCCCATAGACGGCAGCCCACCAGGCTTCCCCTTCCCTGGGATTCTCCAGGCAAGAACCCTGGAGTGGGTTGCCATTTCCTTCTCCATTGCATGAAAGTGAAAAGTGAAACTGAAGTCGCTCAGTCGTGTCCGACTCCAGCGACCCCATGGACCGCAGCCTACCAGGCTCCTCCGTCCATGGGATTTTCTAGGCAAAATTACTGGAGTGGGGTGCCATTGCCTTCTCCAACTGAAACAAGTAAAATGTTATAAAAACACTATCTAGATATAGAATTACATTTGGGAGTTTAAAAAGAAAAAAAAACTTTATTTCTAGATATTAACATAGGCATTCAACATTATCAAACATTTTTATCTTACTTTAGAATTTTATTATGGAATTTAACTTTAGGTAAGATTTAAAACAGCTTTTAAATTTGATCTTTACCTCTCTGCTCTTGAACATCTTAAGCATTTTTATATTAACAAACACAGCGTCTGTAACAACAGCGTAATTTTGAGCTTTTAGTGCTATGAATTTCACATTTCCCTAAGCCAACACTGTTCCATAAACTGTGCATGTTTCAGATACTAAAGCAATATTTAAAGATGGTGGGGTTCAAAACTTATTCATGGGAATACTGCTACCTTTTGTTTCTAGGAGCTGATTTACAAGCTGTTACGTCTTTTTCTTTTTTTAGCCACACCTCACAGCACACATGATCTTACTTCCCTGATCAGAGGTTGAATTGGTGTAGTGGAAGTTCAGAGTCTTAACCACTCTACTGCCAGGGAAGTTCCAGTGAGTCTTAAAAAAACCACTTAAAAAAAAAAAAAAAAAAAAAAACTATAGTATGCATTTAACTTTGAGATTATTGCCAATAACATTCTCCCCTTTTAAAATTTAGGAAAAAATGAGTCTCAAGCACATTGAATCCATTGCTCAGTTTTACTCAAGTTGTTCTTAGAAGAACTTGTGGGGGCTTCCTTGGTGGTTCTGTGGTTAAGGCTCTGTGCTTCTAAATGTAGGGGGCTCAAGTTCAAACCCTGGTCAGGGAAACGAGGTCCCACATGCTGCATGACATGGCCAAATTAAAAAACAAACAAACAAACAAACAAAAAAACCTTGGGTTTTTCTTCTGTTTTTTGAAGCTGGGTATCCTGTTATTTCTTTTTGCTTTATTTCTTTTGTGCTACACTATTATCATTCTCTGGCACTTCTTATTTTGCTTTTAGTTTTCACAGAAAAAGTGAATAATAGACTTTTATCCAGAACATGCACAGACAAACAAGAACAATGTGTGGATGTGGGTGTGGGTGTGTGAATGCTATATAAGGTCCTTACTTACATAAGATATGCCATTAAAAATTTAGAAGGTCATCACTAATCTTCATACACACTAATTATTCTTTAAAAAAATTAATGAACATCAGTGTTACAAATTAAATTTTATCTCATGGTCACTGATTTGAATTCTTAGAACACTAAAACTGACTATGAATAGGTAACAAATACCAACAGTTAAGAAGACATACAATATTGGGGAAAAGGTAAAATTTATTAAGTATGCCTTCTGATCTATAATGAAATAAATTATATAAAAGAAGGAATTTCTGAGGGTTATAAAAATATACAATAAAGTAAGTAAAATGTTTTAAAAAAGTATGTGCACTCATTTTGAAAATTCTTTAGCCCCTTGTAATAAAGGATACAGATAGTTAACATACCTTATCTGATAAAAGATACATATAATGAAAATATACATATAGTACAATGCTTTCATAAAAAGGTCATAAAATATAATCATGCAACCAATTGGCCTCAATTCATAAAGTTAAAATTAACTCTGTATCACACTGAAATTTGATTTTTCCTATAATAATCTCCTATTTAATTTCTAATCTTCCCTTAAATCATAAATATCTGTCCCTGCCTTTGTCTCTTCTCCTAGTCTGTCTCAGCTTTCTCAGTCTTCTTACTGCCCTACCCAGGTTAATCTCAAATTAACCTCTTCATATGCCCTCAAAGCAAAACCTTTATCACCTCTGTCCCTGCTAACTGAAAACGCTAGATCCACCTGACAGTCCACTTCCTCCAATCCAAATTTTATATTGCCCAGCTCTGACAACTTGATTCTCATATCAATGAAACGCTTAATTAATGGCTTTTCAAATTAATAATAGTTTATATTGTAAAAAAATTTAAAAATGTGTTGCAAATAAAGAGAAGTGTATAAAAAGAAGCAAGGCAACATGCTTCTGATGATTAATTATAGAGCACTGTCCAAGAACCAGAAAGCTTATATCTTCATCTGTCTGTGTTTAAAAGATAGGAGTATATATGTACCCATCTAAATCATGGGGTGGAATATGTTTCATAAATGATCATTGCAGATTCCTGCTAGCCTGTAGGTCTAAAATAAGGTCCACTCTTAGATATTCATAGGCAGCTGAGAGCATACCAACTGCCACTAATATTGCATATCTTTCAAATAAATTCAGTATTAGATATTTCAAAAACTCATATTAATTTATTAATGCTTTTGATAAGAACCAGAGCAGGTTAGAGTGGACAGTGTACATACAGTTGCAGCATCTCTGCTTTCTAAGATCTGTGTCCATCCCTTTTGCCATGACATCTTGGGATCTCGGACACACAACTGGTAGCCTGTTTCCAGCTAGATGATGACTGAAGTGTTACACATCATGCTTAATTCACTGATATTTTTGGAAAGATGGGTCTAGCTAAACATTCTAAGACTGATTTTTGTGAAAGTGAAAGTGTTAGTCACTCAGTCGTGTGGACTCTTTGTGACCCCATGGACTGTAGCACGCCAGGCTTCTGTGTCCATGGAATTTTCCAGACAAGAATATTGGAGTGGGTACCCATTCCCTTCTCTAGGGAATCTACCTGACTCAGGGATCAAACCTGGGTCTCCTGCATTACAGGGGATTCTTTACCATCTGAGCCACCAGAGAGCTTGTCAGAATTCAAGAGTCGCATCAGATGACACTCCACCACATAATGTGAGTTGACTAGTCAGATATCAAACAGTAGCAGAAGACCACTTATATATGTTTAAGAAATTTGATCAGGTTTCCACGAACTATATAAATATTCTTTTGAAACAGGAAACAAATACATTTATTTTACACTCAGTGAATGGTTTAATTAAGACAAGTTTCCCATGGGAATAGACTTCTAATACTTGAGAGGGCAAAAATCATCTGTTGGAAATCATGTCAGGTATCTTACATACATGAAGATGTTTTGCTTTGTTGCCACTGTAGGATCTAGAAAATGATTCCATGGACAGGAACTCGAAAGACAGCTCAAATTAAGTATTTTAAAAGAAAAGGGAAAATAAGGCAAACTAAACCCTTCTAAACTTTGCATTCTGTACATCTATCATTTTTCTCTATTTTCTGCTTCTCATCATCCCCTCTTAGAAAGTAGTTTGCCTTTACTATTTTCACATCTCTTCAGGGCTTATGCACTTTCTCAGAGATCTAGGCATGGACACTGCTACAACTGAAGCTGCCAATGGCCTCCATATTGACAATTCCACTACAGACCTCTGTTATTTTACTTTTTATTTAACATTTGGTTCTGCTGACTACTGTCATTATCTTAAAACTTCTCTCCTAAATCCCACGACACGGTGTCCCTTTAGTTTTCTTCCTATCACTCTGGTTATTCCTTTCTAATCGTTCATGTGTACCTCACAATATTTTTTCCTCAGCACTTTATCTTTGACACTTTGTCCTTCTCATTACATACTGTCTTTCATGATGGCTTCATACAAAGCCATAGTTTAAAAAATATTACTAATAAATTCCACATGAATTTCTCCCAAACCTATAAATCAAAATTTACTATTGGACATTTATGTCTGAATGTCCAAAGAGGTTTCCCATTCAACTTATAAAAGTGTTGGATCATCTTGCTTCTATTAATCTGTTCTTGCAATCTTTATTTCTGTGAACAATAATAATATATAACATTTTTCCACATTTATTCTGCACTTGACACTTGTAATATCTTTCTCATTCTACAATCTCATAAGGGAGATATTAATATTATCACCACACTGAAATGAAGAAACTGATGCACAAAAGGTCAAGTTACCCACCTCAGTTCACATAACTAATAAGTATCGGATCTGAACTGCCTACATACTTAACCACTACATGTTGAAAGATACTGGCCCACTTGCACAAATTAGACTCTTTGGAATCAACTGAGATTTCACTTTTATTACCTTAGAAAGCTGTCATCATTCAATTTCTAGATTACGGGTATAAAATATTTATTGTATCCGTTTCTTCCTCTCCACCTCTATGGCTTCAACTTTAGTTTAGATCGTCACTTCTCATCTTGATTATTTGAATAATAATGACTCTTCTTACTAGCCCTTATACAGACAATAAACTTTAATCTCTGGTCTTGAGTCCAAACACTTTATTCTGTTGCTGTTCAAGATCAGTCTATATAACTGGGAAAAAGACATATGACAATGAAAAAAGTTGATCTAAATAGCACCTTCATTTCCAATTGACCATATAAAAAAGGCACATACATAGATTTGATGGGCACAGAACTCTTAGCACCTCCCACAGCACAATTTCCTAGGACAGAATTTCTAACCATCAAAAATATGACTGAATTGTCGAAAAACTGAGAATCTATAAAAAGTCACCATTCTATCTATACTTTGACAACTTAAAGTTCTCATTCACATATATAAAATAATACAAAGACCATGGTTTTTCTCTCCTGGAATGTCCAAGGCATGCAAACTGTCTATGTCCCCACAGGCAGTTATGATCATGATATGCTAAAACAAAGTTATGAGAAAAAGGGGTCTTATGAGTTTTGTCTGTCAAAATTAAATTTTGCTAGTCTCTAGTATCTGAGTATGTTCATACAGAAATGAAATGGAAGTTGCATTAAAGATTGTGAAGAGTTACTTACGTCAGATTATGATGTGAATTCAAGAATATTGTATTTCAGTTTCTACTTGAAAGAGCTTTTCCCCACATAGAAAACACATAAACTAAAACTAAAAACATTTCTGTGTCCTAAGAAAAGTCACTAAGCTTCTATGACTCCTTACCTAGAGAGTAGAGGTTAGTAGATGAATTCTAAGATCTTTTTCTGCTCTACTCTTCCAATTTAGGTGGATTTTTCAAGTTGAATAAAATTTCTTTGGTATCATCATCAAATCAGCAAACTGTTTTGCTGGTTTAGAGAACAAAGAATGTAAGAAATTTATGATTCACAGTTTGAGCTTCATAATTTGAATTGTTTTCATTTCCAATGAAAACAACACAGAAACTTTAACACCACTCCCCTAAATTACCTTCAGTTAATGTGTACTCCATCAGAATCACAAAGACATGTGCGTTGTTTTCAGTAACAAATGTCTGTCTTTCAGAGTAAGGATATAATTGGAACAGAAAAAGTGAATGACAGCAGCAACCTCAGAGTTTGGTAAAACTCTGTTCCGAAAAAAGTAAGCTTGAACTAGAGGAAGTGGTGAGATGAACAAGCATTTTTGGTTTAAAAGATCAATAAAAATGAATGTGCTGATGTAATGTTCCCAACCAGAGAACTCAAAAGTGTTTCCATTTTGTTTCAAGTCTGATGTCATTGAATTAAGAACCCTCACATAGTTTTTATGCAAGCAGGATGTAGCTTTGAATAAATAGACATCCAGCACATTTGACCATTGCTCAAAACACTTTAGATACATCTAATAGGGAGTCCTTAGAGCAGACTTCTGCCCAAACCACATACTGAAAATTCCAATTATACAAGCAACCACATCACTACAACCTAATTGCCACTATCCTGAACGTGGGATGTGATCACTGCTTATGCACCCTTATTTTTCTCAAAGAAGCATTAGTGATCCTTTCAATTTAGCAGACTGCCCAGGACTGTTGGGAGGATGAGCAGCAAACTCCTTAGCAACCAGAGGCTACAAATTGGTTTGTTCTGGCTTGTTTATGGGGCTTACTTAGTTAACTTTTTTCCAAACCAGTGGATATCTTAAACATTTCCTTCCCTAACAAGGAAAAGTTCTTTTAAAAAATGAGATTCTAAAACAATCAAAATGATAAAGAAAAAAAAAATAGGAGAATCTAGCAAAAAAGGTATTAAATTCAAAATTAAATTGAGTACTGATAAACCTCACTGTCAAAGCCATTTAAACAAATTGAAATGCATCCTTCCTTCTCAGTTTCACACAAAGTACAATATTCCCTATTTTAAAATTAGATAAGCTGCTTAAAAGCTATTACTGTAAAACTCCACCTTCTCGCTAACCAAATTTACTGTAATGTGGGGTAAGATATTTTTTCTTTCACTATTTCTTTTTGTTGTTTTGAAGAGAATGATACTTTTAAAATGTTTTTCATGTTCTTAAAGTAAATGCATTTCAATGTTTTTGAAAAATTAAGAATGTAAAAATATACAGTAGCTCCATAAAAAGACATGCTTTCTCTAGAAGAAAAATACATTTAAACAACTCACAAAAACACATTATGCCACTAGTGAAAGAAAATAACTTTTAAAAGTAACAATTGTAAATGATATTTTATTTTTTTATGCCCCCACACACAAAATTCTGCTTTGAGAAATATATAGTTGTACCTTGAGATAGTTTGAAATTACGTGAAAGACTAAGACTGTATCACTGAAGAGTTTCCAGTTTTAATTTTAAATGTGCTAGAAACAGAATAAGCAGAAATATGAAATTCAATAGAATTGAATTCTGGGAAAGTCAAACTTAAAGAACTAGATATCTAGATCTTAATCACAGAAAATAATTTTCTCAGATGGTAAGTTACTGTTTTTGAGATCTAAAATAAAATAAGCCTATGAAAACAAGCATACTATATTTTGGATCATCTATTTGAAGCCTGTTATTAATTGGTGTCTAAAACTGAGTGATGGGGAATGAGCAAAACCATCCTCAATTGCTTTAAGCCCCTACAAGACTCACTAAAAGATACACTATGAGCAATAAATCCAACTTAAAAAATCTCAGCAATCTGGGTATCACAAATATGAAAATGCTACTAGCTGGTTTAATCTTATCAAACATTATAACTTTTTTTGCATGATCAAATGCATGAAATGATTAAGTATATTAAGAATGTTTATTACCTAGGAAAAAGAAAAGCTGCTGTTAAGGCAACTAAAATAAACCATAAAGTTCAGATACAGGCTGTCACCCATTAGCAGTGCCTTCCCTGTGAAACCTAAATATAATATATGATCTCATTTGCTCACAGCAAAATACCATCCTTCTTAGAAGTACATCCTCAGTGACAGCATTTCTGGAATGTCATTCTAGCTCAAGTAAAGCAGCATCTGCAGAGCTGCACAATCAGCCTCAGAAGTATTGCTATTTAGAAGCAGAACGACAATGAATAATGGTAAGAAATAGGGCACTGGCCCCCTGGGAATGCAGTAGCAGAGGTAGCAAAATACTTAAACTTCTGAATGCGTTTTCCCAGAGACTTACACACCAGCAAATATGGCCCTGTAGGCATGTAAAAGATAAGAGTGAATTTAACCCTCTTTTCCTCTGCTCAGTTGCCACAAGGGTCATTCTCTATGTGTAATTTAAAGTTGATTCCATTTCTGGCTCTATTATTGTGCATTTTGAAGACTCAGCATAAAGAGGCATGGGGAGACCGAAGACTCAGAGATCAATTTTGAAAGTAGATTAAGCTATTAGATATAGCCTATTAAAACACCATAGATGGCCAACTTAGTTAAGTGTAGCCAAACAAAGCTGTTGAAAAGAAAATCTACTCATCTAGATGGTTTCCTGAGAACTCAGAAAGCTGCTCTTTCGGGTGTAGAATTCTGCTCTCAGAAATTTTACCTGCTACCTTCTGCTGGCATTCTTATTAAGACACAGTTACCCTTAGGAAGGGGAACAAGATGGCAATTAGTAGGATGGAGAACACATTTATATCTATGAAGGAGCTGACAGAGATAGTGCCATTTGCAGAAGGTAAAATACAGGGAACTGAGCACCAGCAGAGAACAACCCAGATGAGAGAGATTTCCAAAACAGCAAGATTGAGGGTAGTCTCAGTATGCTTATTTTGGCCCCAACCTTGAAGTATACTGTCCTCTCCCTACCCTGCCTCATTTTCACACTAGTGGTAAAGAATCTCCCTGGAATGCAGGAGACTCGAGTTTGATCCCTGGGTTGGAAGATCCTCTGGAGAAGGAAACAGCAACCCTTCGGGAAATCCCATGGACAGCCTGTCGGGCTACAGTTCATGGAGTCACAGAAGAGTCAGACATGACTGAGCAGGCATGTATTAAAATGACAATTACCACCCAGAACTTTTAAAAAACTCGAGAATATTTTATTTTCATTTCTTTACCTAGTAAGAATATATTTCTGAAAATAAAAATTGTCATTTCCCCATAATGTGAACACCTGAAGAATTTAAGAGTCTAGAAAGAAAGCATACAGTTTAAAATGAGAATACTTGAATTTTAATCTCACTTTTGGCACACACTAAACATGGGCATTTATTGAACTTTTATGGATTTCATTTAGTTTCTCTTTTATACAAAAGAGGGCAAGAGAGACTTATCACCTCTAAGATATCACAGAGCTCTAAAAAACACTAGACTGTTCAAAATTAAATATTTTCTGGATAGGAATTAAAGAAAATATGAATTTTGCTTCTGCCTTTGGCAAGGATTGGACATCAGATTATTTCTGCTTATGACATGTATATATAAAACTAATGTATACTAGTCACAAAGTGATTCAAACCATTTGGGTTCAAAGGATAGCACATCCTTTGCATTATTTAGATATCACAATTACTTTTGGGTGAGACAGCAATTGTAATATTCCAATCACAAAATTACCTTTCAAAGTGCTCATTTATCCATGGAAAGTCCTGCAGAAAATATTTAGTTGGAAATCACCAAGTGGGACTTGGATTGTAAATCCTCTCAATGAACTCTGGGATGCACAGGTTAACTTTGGGGTTCCTATGTGCCTTCTAAAAAGTTTATAAAATTTTATGTGAGGTGAATGTGTGCATTTCTCTGAGATGTTTCATAGCTTAGATCTGCAACTCAAAGTGGTTTAGGATACAAAAGAGAAGAGGTAGTTCTCATCAAAGGGCAACATGACAGAAACAGACAAGACAAAATGTGATGCTTCTGGAACGACATTCAAGATTTAAAAAAAAAAAAAAAATTGGATCTGGTCATCAAAAAATTGGATCTGGTCACCGAAACCATTTTGGTTATATTCTTTGCAGCCAAAGATGGAGAAGCTCTATACAGTTAGGAAAAACAAGACTGGGAGCAGATTGTGGCTCAGATCATGAGCTCCTTATTGCCAAATTCAGACTGAAATTGAAGACATTCAATTTCAGTGGAGAAAACCATTAGACCATTCAGGTATGACCTAAATCAAATCCCTTATGACTGTACAGTGGAAGTGAGAAATAGATTTAAGGACTTGATTTGATAGACAGAATGCCTGATGAACTATGGAAGGAGGTTCGTGACATTGTACAGGAGACAGGAATCAAGACCATCCCCATGGAAAAGGAATGCAAAGAAGCAAAATGGCTGTCTGAGGAGGCCTTACAAATAGCTGTGAAAAGAAGAGAAGCGAAAAGCAAAGGAGAAAAGGAGAGATATACCCATTTGAATGGAGAGTTCCAAAGAATAGCAAGGAGAGATAAGAAAGCCTTCCTCAGCGATCAATGCAAAGAAAGATAGGGAAAAAACAGAATGGGAAAGACTAGAGATCTCTTCAAGAAAATTAGAGATACCAAGGGAACATTTCATGCAAAGATGGGCTCAATAAAGGACAGATATGGTAGGGACCTAACAAAAGCAGAAGATATTAAGAAGAGGAGGCAAGAATACGCAGAAGAACTATACAAAAAAATCTTCACGACCCAGATAATCACAATGGTGTGATCACTCAACTAGTTATCCTCACCAGATATCCTGGAATGTGAAGTCAAGTGAGCCTTGGTAAGCATCACTACGAACAAAGCTAGTGGAGGTTATGGAATTCCAGTTGAGCTGTTTCAAATCCTGAAAGATGATGCTGTGAAAGGGCTATACTCAATATGCCAGCAAATTTGGAAAACTCAGCAGTGGCCACAGGACTAGAAAAGGTCAGTTTTCATTCCAATCCCAAAGAAACGCAATGCCAAAGAATGCTCAAACTACCGCGCAATTGCACTCATCTCACACGCTAGTAAAGTAATGCTTAAAATTCTCCAAGCCAGGCTTCAGCAATACATGAACTGTGAACTTCCAGATGTTCAAGCTGGTTTTAGAAAAGGCAGAGGAACCAGAGATCAAATTGCCAACATCTGCTGGATCATGGAAAAAGCAAGAGAGTTCCAGAAAAACATCTATTTCTGCTTTATTGACTATGCCTAAGCCTTTGACTGTGTGGATCACAATAAACTGGAAAATTCTGAAATAGATGGGAATACCAGACCACCTGAGCTGCCTCCTGAGAAATTTGTATGCAGGTCAGGAAGCAACTGTTAGAACTGGACATGGAACAAAAGACTGGTTCCAAATATGAAAAGGAGTACATCAAGGCTTTATATTGTCACCCTGCTTATTTAACTTGTATGCAGAGTACATCATGGGAAACGCTGGGCTGGAGGAAGCATAAGCTGGAATCAAGATTGCTGGGAGAAATATCAATAAATTCAGATATTCAGATGACACCACCCTTATGGCAGAAAGTGGAGAAGAACTAAAGAACCTCTTGATGAAAGTAAAAGGGGAGTGAAATAGTTGGCTTAAATCTCAACATTCAGAAAACTAAGATCATGACATCCGGTCCTACCACTTCATGGCAAATAGATGAGGAAACAGTGGAAACTGTGGCTGACTTTATTTTTCTGGTCTCCAAAATCACTGCAGATGGTCATTATAGCCATGAAATTAAAAGACGCTTACTCCTTGGAAGGAAAGTTATGATCAGTCTAGACAGCAGAGACATTACTATGCCAACAAAGGTCCGTCTAGTCAAGGCTATGGTTTTTTCAGTGGTCACATATGGATGTGAGAGTTGGACTATAAAGAAAGCTGAGAGCCGAAGAATTGATGCTTTTGAACTGTGGTGTTGGAGAAGACTCTTGAGAGTCCCTTGGACTGCGAGGACATCCAACCAGTCCATCCTAAAAAAGATGAGTCCTGGGTGTTCACTGGAAGGACTGATGTTGAAGATGAAACTCCAATACTTTGGCCACCTGATGCGAAGAGCTGACTCATTGGAAAAGACCGTGATGTCGGGAAAGATTGAGGGCAGGAAGTGAAGGGGATGACAGAGGATGAGATGTTGGGATGGCATCACCGACTCAATGGGCATGGGTTTGGGTGGACTCCGGGAGTTTGTGATGGACATGGAGGCCTGGTGTGTTGCGGTTCACGGGGTCACAGAGTCACACACGACTGAGCTACTGAACTGAATTGAACCCATATCTGCAAAATCCCAAAGACTGATCTGCCTCTAGCAGGGTAAATAAATATCCACATGAGTGAGTGTGCATAAACAATTAAAATTCCAAAACAGATATTTTGATCATAAATTGTGACAGCTATGACTTAACGCTCTCAATTTGATTACTGGTTATTTTCTATGTTTTTTTTTACACAGCAACACAAATTTTGAATTTGCAACAAATATTTAAGCCTACATCTTCCTTTCTTAGAGTCCTTAAAATGAAAGAGAGGAGGTCAGTTTGCGGTAAGTCATAGCACTAGGGAACACTTTTTCCTCTTTTGCATGCTGCCATCTACTGTTGAAAACATCTGTAATGCATCAGAACTGTTGCTGTTTAGTCACTAAATGGGCTTCCCTGGTGGCTCAGACTGTAAAGCATCTGCCTGCAATGCATGAGACCTGAGTTTGATCCCTGGATCGGGAAGATCCCTTGGAGAAAGGAAGGGCCACCTACTCCAGTATTCTTGCCTGAAGAGCTCCAGAGACAGAAGTGCCTGGCAGGTAACAGTCCATGGGGTCTCAAAGAGTCGGACATGACTGAGGGACTAACACACACACACACACACACACACACGCAAGTCATGTCTGACTCTTTTGCAACACTGTGGACTGTAGCCCTTCAGGCTCCTTTGTCCATGGGATTTCTCAGGCAAGAATATTGAAGTGGGTTGCCATTTCCTACTCCAGGGGATCTTCCTGACCTAGGGCTCGAACCCATGTATCCTGCATTGGCAGGCAGATTCTTTACCACTGAGCCACCTGGGAAGCCTAATTGTGTTTGTATTTTAACAGGAACAAAATAATAGTGTCTAAGAGTTTTTCCTTTGAATAATTCTTTGTGATGAAATAATACTGAAGACAGTATAGATTATAATTAAATTTCAAAAGATATAATTAATGATACTAAATTTTCCTTTATATTAAAAAATATAACAATAAAATCTTTGATCTAAGGCACCACATCCAGAAGGAATTTTCAGATGTAAAAATGGAATCAGACTTGGTTTATACAACCTTTCCCCATAAAAAGAGATTCAAACCTGATGTTAAAATTATTGTTGTATAAACAAAGACATGAACAAAAATAGCCACAAACATAGACTGAAAACCTAGTCATTGGTCTAATCAAATAATTTGTTTTCATTTGCCTTTCTCAATGTTCACAAAGGGTATCTCATTTGGCCATTTATCTGTTAGATTATTAATATTAAACTCAATGTATAATTTGGGAACTGAAGCTCAGAGAGACTAGCAAATTTTCTTAAGTATGCAGAGCTGGCAAGTAATAGAGCTGGGACCAGTGCAAACCTTTCAGAAGTTAATAGGGCAGACTTTGTGCCTTCATGGAAATAGACACAATTTTAAATCACAAGCTTATCATCTAACCAACTGATTATTTGGGGCTTTTCAACATTCAACCTCCCTTGTGCTTCCAGTCAATAAGTCATGTCATTAACAGTCAACTAATAATTATGTTTCCAAAATTTCCTACATTTCTCATTATGATAACTTCTCTTTCTACCTATCATTCCACGTGGTGGATACAGGAATATCTGATGGCCTATTTTGGGAAAGAAAATCCATTCAAGATTTACAGATCAAAATAAAGTCTTTGAAATAGTTTGTCCATCCCTTTCTCCTAGTCATATTATAAGGAGATAATTTAGAAAACACCTGTAACTTTTATTCAGCTTAATTATCATCCTTTTATTTCCCTATAAACAGTTGTTAAGAACTTTCTCAATAGAAGTATAATTTGTGAAAACATTTTCATAGTTGAAAAAATGCTTAAAATGAAGAGGAGAGAAAGAGGGCTTAAATATTGGAAGAACTTCATAAAAATTGAGAATCTGGCAACAACTGAGTTCAGTTCAGTTCAGTTGCTCAGTTGTGTCCAACTCTTTGCGACCCCATGGACTGCGGCACACCAGGCCTCCCTGTCCATCACCAGCTCCCAGAGTTCACTCAAACTCATGTCCATTGAGTCGGTGATGCCATCCAACCATCTCATCCTCTGTCGTCCCCTTCTCCTCCTGCCCTCAATCTTTCCCAGCATTAGGGTCTTTTCAAATGATTCAGCTCTTCGCATCAGGTGGCCAAAGTTTTGGAGTTTCAGCTTCAACATCAGTCCTTCCAACAACTGAGTGGGCATCTATAAAAATGACTATGGTATTATTAATCTGTCACTCTATATCCTTGCTTATAGAGAACTAGATATAGGGTAAGCTTAAAAAATACATATCATAGAAATCTTAATACTAGATATCTTTAAATTCACTACCTGTGATATAATTTATGTGTATATTTTTTCACCTATCATTTTCAGAACAATGTCTAGGCAATTTGGAGTGAATGCAAAATAGAATGAATAAAATAAATTTGACCAATGTACTATTAAGCTCCATAAACTATGTTGTACTATAATAACTACTATTTAAATATATGTAATTTGTTTGATACTATTTCATAAAATGTACAGATGACTACCTCAGAAAACATGCCCTAGAAAAAGACAAACATATGCTGTAATGGTATGGCCACTAGTCTGCGCTGTTGTATAAGAAATATTCATTTTCATCAAAGTATTTCTAAAATGAACTAGCTCCATTTATTCTATATTAAGAATCACAACTATCAGATCTCAGGTTTATATTTACAATTTTCTATAAAATATTACATGCCAAGTCAATTTGGGGAAATATTAATATAAAGTCTTGAATGGTTCCCCTTTTCTTCTAAATTAAAAAAATGGCATATTTAATACTATAAAATTTTGCTAATTTGTGAAATATGAAGTATGTTAAGCTACAGAATAATGGCTTCCTTTAATTTGATACATTATGCAAAAATGTTCTAGCAGCTGGATGCAGATAATGATCAAATAATTTGCCTGTACATATTAGTAAGAAACCACCATAAATAGCTTCTATAGATGGTCTCATTAGTGATTTTAAATAAATATGGTAAAACACATATATTAGTGATAATTTTTATATTAAGTTTCAAATTGTATAACTTCTTTCTCAGTTATCCATAAACATTTTTAGATTTGTCAGTTAAAACACAATTATATCTTTGGACCTTCATCTATGAGTGTCTTATACTTCACTGATAAACTTGCTGCTGCTGCTGCTGCCAAGTCGCTTCAGTCGTGTCCGACTCTGTGAGACCCCATAGACTGGCAGCCCACCAGGCTTCCCCATCCCTGGGATTCTCCAGGCAAGAACACTGGAGTGGGTTGCCATTTCCTTCTCCAGCACATGAAAGTGAAAAGTGAAAGTGAAATCACTCAGTCGTGTCGGACTCTAGTGACCCCATGGACTGCAGCCCACCAGGCTCCTCTGTCCATGGGATTTTCCAGGCAAGAGTACTGGAGTGGGGTGCCATTGCCTTCTCCTCTGACAAACTTGAGGAACTGTTAAAGCCTCAACACTTAAAATTATTTCAGGATTTGGAAAAATGGACATTTTAAACTAAAAGTAATATTTTAAAATCTTCACCCATGCAAAATATTGTTTCAAATGCCCTTAATTATTTTTGGAGTTTGTTTTTCTTAAGTACATGACAGGCTGAAAATAAGAATATTTCTAAGTGTATTAGAGGTTGTCTTAGGGTGCTTCAACATTTTTCAGAAAAATGTGTATTTAAATATAGATATTTACTTGCAACTTCACAATGCTGTATTTCAGAGAAAAATATGCTCAGTCAAACATGAACCATTTATCTGCAAAGATATTATGCAGGATTACATTTGGAAAAATTAATATCCTCCACTCAGTTTATGAAGATGAAGAAGTATATGTTGTTATTCTGGACAATTCTACAGTAAAAACAAGACAGTCGAACTAAACAGTCATCTTGTTTAAAAATGAAAATTCTGCAAAAACTGTTCTAGTCTCAAAACACTACTATACCTGTCATATAAAAAATCTGTTTTGCGCACTCAGTGAAAAACAACTATACACATCCAAACGGTTGTATTTTATTAAAGGTAATAAACAGATCAAACATACATGACAATTGGCCATTCAATTTCAATGCCATTGATATTTTGCTGCCATGGATATTTTAGTACTCAAACATCTTTTGACATGTTGTATAACAAAGAATATTTAATTTTTAGGAAGGATAACATTATGGCAACTCACCTATAGTATGAATATTGCCACCTATAGTATGAATATTGCCACCTATAATGCATGTAAGTTAAATATATTATCTTGTAGTCATAAAATTACAATGTCTGAAGACTATAAATGTGAAGGACTAACACTCATGGGTGAATCTTATTCCAGCCCTTCAATAAATATGTGGTCTTGGGTTTGTGTCATAACCTCTTTGGATCTCTGTTTCCTCATCTATAAAATGAGGATAATAATAATAATTATCTTACAAGTTTCTCATGAATACTGTATATATAGACACATATGTATATGCATATATGTTTTTATATGTATATATTTACATGTGTATCTGTATGTGTGTGTGTGTGTGTGTGTGTGTGTGTGTGTATACACATATGGGAGAAGGAAATGGCAACCCACTCCAGTATTCTTGCCTGGAGAATCCCAGGGACAGAGGAGCCTGGTGGGCTGCCGTCTATGGAGTCGCAAAGACTCGGACACGACTGACGTGACTTAGCAGCAGCAGCATATATATGTGTGTATAAGAAGAAAAAAAAGATTGCTTGGCTTCCCAGCTGGTTCAGTGATAAAGAATTCACCTGCCAGTGCCAGAGACACAGGAGATGTGTGTTTGATCCCTGGGTAGGGAAGATCCCCTGGAGAAAGAAATTGCAACCCACTCCAGTATTCTTGCTGGGAAAATCCATTTGACAGAGGAACCTGGCAGCTTACAGTCCACAGGGTCACAAAGGATGGGACATGAATTATTAACTGAGCACACACATGTGCACCCAAGATTATTCCTGTAAAGATTTCAGTATATGGGGCTTCCCTTGCGGCTCAGCTGGTAAAGAATCCACGTGCAATATGGGAGACCTGGGTTCAATCCCTGGGTTGGGAAGAAACCCTGCAGAAGGGAAAGGCTACCCACTCGAGTATTCTGGCCTGAAGAATTCCATGGACTCTATAGTCCACGGGGTCACAAAGAGTCAGACATGACTGAGCGATTTTCACTTTCACCATTTACTACACATGCAGTGATTGTTGTATATTCAGTACTATTATTCATTAGTTTATTAATTTCATGTATTGATTGTTAGATATTCATTACTATTATTAGTTTAATAATTTGGAGAGATAAAATTCTTCAGAGCAAACCAGGTGTATAAATTGCAGCCAAAGAAAATATGCTTCTTATTTGTGTAATTCGGCATCTCTGGACTTTTAACACTACCCACGTAATTTTTTTCCACCATTGAGGCTCCCACATTTATAGCCCTGCCAAAATCTTGTTTTGACTCCATAAGTATGAAAACATTGGAATTTCACTTTTCATGTGTCACACCACCATATGCAAATTAGGATAACACTGAAAATTTGGGTTTTATTCCTACATAGTCAACTTGTATTTGGTTGTGAATACTTGATCAATCAGTTGGTTGGTCATAGGCTATTCATTTAATTTTATAAGGAAATAGTTATTTCACCTCTCAAGGATTACTGTGTATGTGCTTTATAGCACAGGTAGCTCAGTTAGGTGCTCTGTGTTGACCTACATGGGTGGGATAGGGGGTGTGGGAAAGAGGTCTAAGAGAGAGGGGATGTATGTAGGTATGCTGTTGTTGTTCAGTTGCTAAGTCATTTCTGACTCTTTGTGACGCCATGGACTGCAATACACCAGGCTTATTGTTCTTCAATATCCCCCGAGTTTGCTCAAATTCATGTGCATTGACTCAGGGATGCTACCTAACCATCTCATCCTCGGCCACCCTCTTCTCCTTTTGCCTTCAACCTTTCCCAGCATCAGCGTCTTTTCCAGTGAGTTCAATAGATGTATACATACAGCTGATTCACTTGTTGCAGAAACTAATGAAGCACTGTAAAGCTATTAGACTGCAATTAAAAACAAAAAAAAAGATTACTATCCAATTTCTCAAAATTGTTGCAAGCAATCAAGGTAAAACTCCTAAATCAGTACTATTAGCTCCTTCTCACTACTTATCGAATCTTATTTATTTTTGCACCTCTTCCCAACAGAATTGCCAAGTAATCCCCATTTCAAGTAGTTCCTATTACAACTGAATAGACTTCCTAACACAAAGCATTGGTTGCCTACAGTTTGCATGTTTGCTCTGCTCTTGACCGCATCTGTCAATTTCTTGCTGCAAGTAGGAAACCCATAAAAGGTTTCCTAGTTGAGACAGGTGTTTGCCACATTTCCATTGCCATGTTTTCTAACAGCTGGTGTCTCCTACGTTCTTGACCTTCTGCTGTGTTGTGCTGTTTTCCTTAACCTCAGCCCTCACCTGCTCGGTGTTCTTTGTACTTACTTGACCTTGGCTTCTTAAATTGTTACAATCTGTTCATCTTTTGGTCAACAAGTGCTCAAGATTCTCTAGCCTTCAGTACCTTGGATCTGCTTATTGATTTTTTAAATCTAGTTTATATCCATGGCCTGATTTTGGCCTTTTACTTATACATATACTTTGGTTTCTGGCTTCTTATATAATCTTCAAACTGTGCTTCTGGTCTCACACCAGACATTTGGATTGATTCCAGCTATCTTTTTGTCTGTACATCCATTGCTTCATTTTGGCTTCCAGTTTCATTGCATATCTTGAACACTGACTTCACCATTGATTGAGTCTCATCTTTTATATTCTAATTTAATAAAAACTCTTCTTATTTATAACTACTCTGAAACTAGAGGAGAAAAAAAAATCTATGGAAAGGTAGGATATAAAACTATTAGCATTTATGAAAGCAAGAGTTTCCCATAAACTTTGATTCTTATATTTAACCCTCTTAGCTCACAGCTCCTTGGCACCAAGGAAACAAATAGTGACAGTTAATTCCTCCAACCCCCAAAAGTATTATTTCCAGCTGTTTCTTACATTAAAATGCTAACCACGTGTAACTTAAATGGTAAGCCTCCAAAATATATCTAATTTTTTTTTAATTTTATTTTATTTTTAAACTTTACATAATTGTATTAGTTTTGCCAAATATCAAAATGAATCTAATTTTTAAGAGTGAAGTTCAATAAGCAGAAAGAACAACAATAAAAAGGTGGTTGTGCGATGATTACTTAGGGTTAGGATGTCTTGAATTATACTAGAACTGGAAGCCATCTGAGTCAGTAGGGAGGAGGTCTGACATTAGATTAGTTCAAGAGCAGGAGACAGCTGCAACCCTTGAATGGGACACTGAGGAGGTTGTTGGAAAGAAGGTTCAAATGTATCAGATGTAAGTGGCAAAAGTAAAAAGGGAAAAGCAAAGCCTTAGAAGAAAAAGCAATGATGTCACTTTCAAGCTGTCACAGGTTCTGGTACCTCTTCCATGTGGCCTCTGAGGAAGACAGAGGCAAAGGGAGTGGGAGCTGGAATGCATCTGTGCAGCCATCTACTGCAGCCTCCTCATTTTTGCAGTACTTTTAACATACACATCGTTTCCTTCCTGCCACTGTGGGTCCATACTTAGAAACTTTGGCCCCACGTGTTCAATGGTTTCAGAAATAGCAGCTCTCTTAGAACATACTGAACTGGATTAAAAGCAGCAGCTTCTCTGGAAAAAAAAATTTTGTGTGTGTATAGAACACACTGCCATCTGTTCCTTTTTCCACTTTAAGTCAGGTTCCCTTTTTTTATACCAAGTGACGCAAGGCTGCCAAAGCTTTTGGGTCAGTGCTCATAGTCAAGAGTTATGAAGGAAATCTTCTGAAGAGAAAGTGAAGTTACTCTACACCATGTGAGGGATACTCAGAATTTTCCTACAGTAATTTTCAGCAATTACACATGAATCTCAAATACTCTTAATACGGAAGAACAGTATATATTAAGTAGGGTGTTTTATTTTAAATATGTTTTACATAGTGTTCATAGCAGTAGTACTTGTAAACACCCAAGTACCAGCTCCACTATAGAGGAGTAGAAAGGCTTGTAGGCCAACTCTTACTTAGTATGTAAAGTAGCAAAATGCTTACACCTGACAAAGACCTTTTTTTTTTTTTTTTTTTTTTTTTTTTTTTTTTTTTTAATTTGTGTGTGTAGGTATGTGGGGGGGGGGCATTTTTAAGACCTTCTTGAATTTGTTACAATATTGTTTCTGTTTTTCGTTCTGGTTTTTTAGCCATGAGACTTGTGGGATCTAACCAGGTATTGAACTCCCATCCCCTGCTTTGGAAAGCAAAGTTTTAACCACTGGACCACCAGACAAGTCCCGACAAACACTTCTTCTGAGTGAACCAATTACTCAAGATTCATCTTAAGGTAACATGATCTATCTCAAAATCAAGTAAATTTTTTATGCTTCTCATAATCTTATTATAGCACTTATAAACTCTTTTTCATGTATTTATTTACATCAGGATGTATGTTCTGTGAAAACCAAGACTTTATCTGTTTAGTTCACTCCGTATTTCAGGAACCTGGAATAACAGGCTCTAAGTAAATGCCCACTGAATTAGAACTCATTAATGTCAATGTAAAAATGAAGTTGGTTTGGTACAATAAACCTGGAAAACCTTGCAGAACTCTTTGGAATAAGTAAAATTATGTCTTCAAAAAATTGTTACCTAACAAAACCACCATTTTAAAATTTCTACAGAATTCTCTCAAATGCATATCCTCACATTATTAGTAAACTATGTTTTTCAGTCTTAACATTAAAATATCCTGCCTGATATTTTAGGAGTTGTGGTTCATTATACTCTAATTAACAATGATTTGTTAGAAATGTACATAAAGCCAAATGTTGAATCACTTTCCTGTTGCAACTTTATGAAAAGGGTAAGCATTGCTGTTGCTCAGTAGCTAGTCCTGTCCAACTCTGTGATCCCATAGACAGCAGCATACCAGGCTCTTCTGTCCTTGACTGTCTCCCTGAGTTTGCTCAAATTCATGTCCATTGGGTCAGTGATGCTATCTAATTATCTCATCCTCTGCCACCCTCTTCTCTTTTTGCCTTCAATGTTTCCCAGTATCAGGTACTTCTCCAGTGAGTTGGCTCTTTCCATCAGGTGTCCAGCGTATTGAAGTTTCAGCTTCAGCAACAGTCCTTTCAATGAATACCCAAGGTTGATTTCCTTTGGAATTGACTAGTGCATTCTCCTCATAGTCCAAGGGAATCTCAAGAATCTTCTCCAGCACCACAATTTGAAAGCATCAATTCTTTGGTGTTCAGCCTTCTGTATGGTCCAGCTCTCACATCTGTACATGACTACTGGAAAATCCACAGACTGACTATATGGACTTTGGTTGGCCAAGTGATGTCTCTGCTTTTTAATATGCTGTCTAGGTTTGTCATAGCTTTCCTTTCAAGGAGTAACCATCTTTTAATCTCATGGCTGCAGTCACCATGCACAATGAGTTTGGAGCTCAAGAAAATAAAATCTGTCACTGCTTCCACTTTTCCCCCTTCTATTTGCCATAAAATGATGGGACTGGATGCCATGATCTTAGTTTTTGAATGTTGAGTTTTAAGCCAGTTTTTTCACTGTCCTCTCTCATTCTCATCAAGAGGCTCTTTAGTTCCTCTTCACATTCTGCCATTAGAGTGGTATCATCTGCATATCTGATGTTGTTAGACATTTCTCCTCGCAATTTTTATTCCAGCTTGTGATTCATCCAGCTAAGAAGTTTTCATGATGTACTCAGAATTTAAGTTAAATAAACAGGGTGACAATATATAGCCTCGTCGTACTCCTTTCCCAATTTTGAACCAGTCAGGTTCTAATTGTTGCTTCTTGACTTGAATACAGGATTCTCAGGAGGCAGGTGAGATGATCTGGTGTTCCCATTTCTTTAAGAATTTTCCACAGTTTGTTGTGATCCACAGAGTCAAAGATTTTAGTGTAGTCAGTGAAGCAGAAGTAGATACTTTTTATGGAACTTTCTTGCTTTCTCTATGATCCAATGAAATTGGCAATTTGATCGCTGATTCCTCTGCCTTTTCTAAACTCAGCTTGTGCCTCTGGAAAATCTTGGTTCACATACTGTTGAAGCCTAGCTTGAAGGATTTTGAGCATAACTTTACTAACCTGTGGAATGAACACAATTGTACAGTAGTTGGAACATTTTTGGCATTGCCTTTCTTTGGAATTGGAATGAAAACTGATCTTTTCCAGTCCTATGGCCATTGCTGAGTTTTCCATATTTGTTGACATATTGAGTTCAGTGCTTTAATGGCATCATCTTTTAAGATCTTATGTAGCTTGCCTGGAATTCTGTCATCTCCACTAGGCTTTGTTTGTAATAATGCTTCCTAAGGCACCCTTGACTTCATACTCCAGGATGTCCAGCTCTTGGTGAATGACCACACCATTGTTGTTATCTGGGTAATTAAGACCTTTTTTTGTATAGTTTTTCTGTGTATTCTTGCCATGTATTCTTAATATCTTCTACTTCTGTTAGGTCCTTATCATTTCTGTCCTTTATTGTGCCAGTCGTTTCAAGAAATATCCCTTTGGTATTTCTAATTTTCTTGAAGAGATCTCTAGTCTTTCCCATTCTTTTCTCTTTTTTTCTCAATTTATTTACATTGTTAACTTGAGAAGGCCCTCTTATCTCTCCTTGGTATTCTCTGGAACTTTGCATTCAGTTGTGTATATCTTTTCCTTTCTTCTTTGCCTTTCACTTTTCTTGTCTCAGCTATTTGTAAGGCATTCTCAGACAACCATTTTGCCTTTTTGCATTTCTTTTTCTTAGGGATGGTTTTAGTCACTGCCTCCTATACAGTATTACCAACTTCTGTCCATAGTTCTTCGGGCACTCTATCAGATTTAATCCCTTGAATCTATTTGTCACTTACACTGTATAATCATAAGGGATTTGATTTAGGTCATATATGAATGGCCTAGTGCTTTTCCCTACTTTCTTCAATTTAAACCTGAATTTTCCAATAAGAAACTCATGATCTGAGCCACCGTCAGCTCCAGGTCTTGTTTCTGCTAACTGTATACAGCTTCATATTGGGCTACAAAGAATATAATCAATTTGATTTCAGTATTAACTGTCAGGTGATGTCCACATGTAGAGTCATCTGTTGTATTGTTGCAAGAGGTTATTTGCTATGACAGTATTTTCTCTTGGCAAAATTCTGTTATCCTTTGTCCTGCTTCATTTTATCCTCCAAGGCCAAACTTGCCTGTTACTCCAGGTATCTCTTGACTTCCTGATTTTGCATTCCAGTTTCCTATTGATGAAAAGGACATCTTTTTTTTTTTTTTTTGGTGTTAGTTCTAGAAGGTTTTGTAGGTCTGCATAGTACTGTTCAACTTCAGCTTCTTTGTCATTAGTGGTTGGGGCATAGAGTTGGATTACTGTGATGTTGAATGGTTGCCTTGGAAATGGACCAAGGTCATTCTTTCATTTTTGAGGCTGCACCCAAGTACTGCGTTTGGGACTCTTTTTGACTATGAGGGTTATGCCAGTTCTTCTAAGGGATTCTTGTCCACAATAGTAGATATAATGGTCATCCAAATTAAATTTGCCCATTCTCATCCATTTTCGTTGACAGATTCCTAAGATGTCAGTGTTCAATCTGGCCATCACCTGCTTAACCCCATCCAATGTACCTTGATTCATGGACCTAACAGTCTAGGTTCCTACGCAATAGTGTTGTTTACAGCATCAGACTTTACTTTCACCACCAGACACATCCAAGACTGAGTGTTACTTCTGCTACGGTCCAACCATTTCATTCTTTCTGGAGCTATTAGTAACTGCCCTCCGCTCTTCTCTAGTAGTATATTGGAAACCTTCCAACTGGAAGAGGGTTTCATCTTCCAGTGTCATATCTTTTTGCCTTTTTATGCTCTTCATGAGTTTCTTGAGGCAAGGATATTCGAGTGGGTTGTCATTTACTCCTCCAGTGGACCAGGGTATACTGCATATGTAAAGCCTATTTTTCATAAATATTAAAAATTTTTTAATTGATGAAAATCATCAATTATCTCATGCTATGATAAATGTATCGTAGGCATAATAAAAGTTTTTATATTCTCACAGCAGATTTGACACCCACATAAAAAAGAAAAAATATGCAGAAGCCACTGAAAACTGTGTACCTAGTATTTTATTCTCCATAAGTATAGAATGAAGTCATTTTTATTTTTAAGCACAGAGTTCATTTTGTATGTAAGAGAAGAAAAAGAGAAGAATCTTCATAATTTTCATGAAGAAAATTCTCTTTTAGGTAAACATAGCTTAGTTATAATTTGGTAATTATTGTTCTCTACTATTCCCTGAAAGTATTAGACACATTAACCAGTACTTATTCATCTCCCACTGTGAGCCCTCTCCCAGCTAGAACATTTTAATCCATATTTTCCTGTTTTTAGTCATGATGTGACATTTTTCTCTATATTGTCAGTGACCTTATCATCTTTCTTTTCCTATATCAAGGAGCACTGCTTTGCCTTTTCATTGCCAGCTATCCTATTCTCCTTTGAAACCTAATTGTGTATTAATTATCTTTGTATTCAAATAAGGAATGTTAACAATATTTTAATTTTCTAATTCATATATAACTTAAAGTTATACCACTGTTATCACCTATTTTCCTTGGTTAATTCCTTAGGCTTCCTTCTGATGATTTCCATTGCAATGCATCTTCCAATAGCATTTTCACAGGCCTCAGAGGCTGCTCTACTTGGCCATACAAATCAATAGTTCCTCTATAAGGATTAAAGTACATACAAGGAGCAAAGTTTCTTTAAAAATGAGCTCACTCAGAGTGAGGTTAAAAAAGGCGCCTGCTTAGCAGCAAACTCCCAAAAGAAGCAGCACAGGAGGGAGATGTGCTAAGAGTTGGAATGGTATCATTTCCCACCTTCAAATCATCTGTTCAACTGTAAGTTGAAAATACTGAGAAACCTGCCTGGAAGGTAAAATCAGGCCAAGCTATGCAAAAGAGAAGAAACTGACATTTATGGAATGCCTATAATATTTCAGGTATTGTGAAAGTGGGCATTTTCCACACATTTTTGGATTTAATTCTCAAAACAAAATGAAATGGTTATTATCATCCCCATTTTTCCCCCCACAGGTGTGAAAACTAAAGTTAAGGTCACAGAAAAGAAGATCCAAGCTGAAACACAAATATTTCTCACTCAAGTCTGTATTTTTCCCCACTCAAATACCACAAATTTCCTTTGTACCTTCAAATTTTTTCTTTCTTCCAAATCCATCCATCTACTTATCCTTCCTCTCCCTTTTACCTCACTCCCCTTCCTTCCCTTCCTCTAACAAATATATTTAGCTTTTACTATGTACCAATTACTATGTGGGGAAACAAAAATTGTAAATTATGGCACTCACCATGAAGAGTATACTTTACTTTATATTTTAACAATATTTTATGGATAACTTCTACATAACTATCTAAATTTCACACCAAGGAAACATGTGCATAATGTGCTTAATGAGCGAAAGTACATAGTATATCAACATATTTTCTCCTGAGGAAAACAGATAAAACTGACATCATATGATTCTTCAGATGATTATGTAAGCAAAATGTAAAGAAATTATATGAAACTTGATTGACCTATGTATGCTTAAGAACAATGATGTGTTAATAAAAAGAGCTGAGTCAATTTTCAAATATATAAAAAGACTTAAAAGGTGTTTGACATGTCATGTTTTAACTGTACAAGTGAGAAATCAAGGCAACCCACTATTTTATTTCTGTCATCATCTTTTGTTTAGCCCTTAGTTGTTTGCCCTTCATTTCTCATGGTGATTTTCAGAAGTGAGGGGGGAATCATGAGACATTTGGTCAGATGCTTGAATGTTTCTTGGTGGACATAGTATATTGTAATTAAAGGAGGATATGAATATGGATGTTTTCAGACGGTGAGTATCCATATGTTTGTGTGTATCTATATTTGTATAGATCATTGATTCTATCTAAAAACAATTACCCTTTACGTGAACAGCAATTGAGCAGTGGCAACTTTTTATTTCCTTCTGCTTATTATGATTATTTTTTAGTATTTTTCATTAAGGTTTTTAAGTAGCTCATATCTTTTAGTTTCCATAGGCTGATTTACATATTTTACCATTCTATTTTATGAACTTAATGGAATGTTCAGAACACATGGTAGAATGCTGTATTCTTATTTCTGCCTTCATACTCTTCTTGGACAAATTTCATCCAGCTAAAAATAACTTAAATGTGATTATGTCCTTGGTTTACTAAATTCTGTCCCTGGCCTACTCCATTTGAAACTATTTATGAGAACTATAACAGAAAATCTACAATAGCTATCTCTGGGAGGAAAATATTTGATAGATGTATAGTAACCATACAAATGATGCTGTATTTAATAATCTATAGATAATATCTATAACTATAATCTCTATAACTTGAAAAGATATTTATCAGAAGCCAGCAGAGAGATCTCATGTGTCTTCATGTCTCTGCTCATGTGGATTTTGAGATCTATAAGATATGCAAGAATTCCATATTGATATTTTCAAACTATACTAATAAACTTATACTTGCTTATTTTAAAATATTGGAGGTGTTTATAAATAATGATACAATAATTATAGCTAATATTAATTGAATGCTTACTAAATCAGACCTTTCACATGTACTCTTTCATTTAATTAGTCTTCTTATTTATGTTCTAAAGAGAGAGGTACTATTTTTACCCCAGTATATAGATGATAAAACTGGGACTTGGAGACTTTAAGTAACATTTCTGAGGCTACAAATCTAGTAAGTGGTGGAGCAGGATTTAAATGCAGGAACTTCTGGGATTGTATCTGATTGTCCAAAATCATAGAGTGTGTCATCAATATTTATTGGATGCCATAGCATGTATATATCCTTTGGGAAAGAAACAACTAATGAAGCACAATTACTCTTATGCTGCTGTTTGTGACCTCTGAGAAGTACTTCTTGTGAATATGTCCTGAAGTACACTGTTCAGGAGGACAAGACTGTTCTCCTTAGAGGACAAGACTAGCTCAAGGTTGCAGATACAGAATGTCAACAAAACACCTACAGAAAGGAAACCTCTTTTATAAGCTGCTGGAAAAAGAAACTATTGAATAAAGAATTACCTAATTCTTAGTCATTTTTTCCAAAATACTAAGTCAGTTTGCTTTTTAAACAGAACTATGAATAACTGTAGCTTTAACACCCATCTTAGCAAAAACTTCCACATCCAGAAGGAAAACCTAGCCTCCTCCCAAGAGTAGTTGTGATTTTGTCAAGTCCACAGGAACATAATATTGATCCTAAAACACACTTCTCTACTGGGAGTCTTTGAAAAGGATTTAATGAGCCATATTCTCCCTCTGTATGGGCAATGTCCTGGGAATAAATTAAGCTCTTTTGAAGGCTGAATTAACTCTTTCAAGCCACGTGAGTATTATGTAGTGCACTGAAGCAGCACCTTACAGTCTGTCTTAACATTTATAAATTGTTGAACCTTGAAAAATTTGCCTCGGTATTCACTTTAGGATTATTATTTCTGGTTATAAAAATAGGTGCATCTGTATTACATGGAAAATTGTAAGAATAAGCAGAAATATAACATTTACAAAATATAAGGTAATATAGAAATAAAAAGACTCTAAACAGGAAGTCAACAGAGGAAGTTCCTAGCTCCTTTTCTATCTCCAAATATATTTCCTTGGGGAATCTCTTAAATTTTCTTGAATTTAGTCTCTTTATTTCCTAGATGTTCTGTTTATAAATCAGATCTGGAAGATCAAGAGGATTGTACACTGTTTATTTAAAAAATGTATATTTACACTAATATCAAATGTTGCCTACAGAAGTGATCAATAACTGCTACAATACTATATCAGGCTGGGGTCACTCAGGAATACATGGGGTATGACAGACAGTTCTATAGAGGACATGTGATGCAGAAAATAGTTACCAAGAGGTTGAAGAGGTGAAAAGCCAACCAAAGAGTGGAAATAAAGCAAAGCCTTAGCAACAGCATTAGCTATTTTATGTCAGCTCAAGTGAACTTTCAAACAATCAAAGTCTCTCTTGTGGAGTCCCATGGACCTCCCAAAGGACAACATTTGCAGAAATATATCTTATGTTCCATTTACTCGGAATGAGACATGATCTGAGCTTAGGATCTACATTGACTCCTGGGTAATGACAAAGATTTGGTACAGGAACTTTTAGAAGACAAGATTGTAGGATTGGCAGAAAAAGTATATAATAAAAAACCAACAGAACCTTTTATAAGACATCCTACATGCTAAGTCACTTCAGTCATGTCTGACTCTGCCATTCTATCGACTGTAGCCTGCCAGGCTCCTTTGTTCGTGGGATTCTCCAGGTAAGAATACTAGAATGGATTGTCATGCCCTCCTCCAGGAGGTCTTCTTGACCCAGGGATCAAACCTGCATCTCCTGTGAAACACCATAAGACATCCTAGGAATGATTTGCCTGGTGGCTCAGTGGTAAAGAATCTGCCTGCCCATGCAGTTCAGTTCAGTCACTCAGTTGTGTCCAACTCCCTGTCTATCACCAACTCTGGGAGTTTACTCAAACTCATGTCCATTGAGTTGGTAGCGCCATCCAACCATCTCATCCTCATCTCATCATGCCATCAACCATTTCATCCTGCCCATGCAGGAGACTGGAGTTCAATCCTGGGGTCAGGAAGAATCCCTTGAGAAGGAAAAGGCAACCCACTCCAGTATCTTGCCTGGGAAATCCCATGGACAGAGGAGCCTAGAGGGTTACAGTTCATGGGGTCACAAAGAATTGAACACAACTTAGTGACTAAGAGCTTCCCTGATAGCTCAGTTGGTAAGTAATTTGCCCACAATGCAGGAGACCCTGGTTCGATTCCTGGGTTGGGAAAATCTACTGGAGAAGGGATAGGCTACCAACTCCAGTATTCTTGGACATCCCTTTTGGCTCAGCTGGTAAAGAATCACCCTGCAATGTGGGAGACCTGGGTTTGATCCATGGGTTGGGGAGATCCCCTGGAGAAGGGAAAGGCTACACACTCCAGTATTCTGGCCTGGAGAATTCCATAGACTGTATAGTCCATGGGGTTGCAAAGAGTCAGACACAACTGAGCAACTTTCTCTTTCTTGCACTTTAGCAACTAAACAACAGCCACAACTGAGAAGTCACCAAAAGACCTCCACATTAGAAGAGGCCTTTAGTCTTGGCCTCCAGCTATTTCAGTGCTTACCATGGTTAAAAAAAGAGGATCCAATGAGTACCATGAAATCATTCTGTTTCAGAAGAAACTGGATTTTTTCCGGTAGATCTCACATCCCATAAAACTCATGGAATTGAAGATGTTGCTTCCAACTGCAGAAGCAGATTCTGATTAGACTAGATATGCATAGTGATGCCTCCATGTCCACTCCATTTGACAGTTACTGGTATAGGAACTGAAGCTTAATTCAAGAATATACAATGCAGAAAAGACAATCTCTTTAAAAAGTGGTGCTGGGAAAACTGGTCAACCACTTGTAAAAGAATGAAACTAGAACACCTTCTAACACCATACACAAAAATAAACTCAAAATGGATTAAAGATCTAAACATAAGACCAGCAGGATCCTCTATGACCCATCTCCCAGAATATTGGAAATAAAAGCAAAAATAAACAAATGGCACCTAATTAAAATTAAAAACTTCTGCACAACAAAGGAAACTAAAGCAAGGTGAAAAGACAGCCTTCAGAATGGGAGAAAATAATAGCAAATAAAACAACTGACAAAGAATTAATCTCAAAAATATACAAGCAACTCCTGCAGCTCAGTTCCATAAAAGTAAATGACCCAATCAAAAAATGGGCCAAAGAATTAAACAGACATTTCTCCAAAGAAGACATACAGATGGCTAACAAACACATGAATAGATGCTCAACATCACTCATTATCAGAGAAATGCAAATCAAAACCACTATGAGGTACCATTTCACGCCAGTCAGAATGGCTGCGATCCAAAAGTCAACAAGCAATAAATGCTGGAGAGGGTGTGGAGAAAAAGGAACCCTCTTACACTGTTGATGGGAATGCAAACTAGTACAGCCACTATGGAGAACAGTGTGGAGATTCCTTAAAAAACTGGAAATAGAACTGCCTTATGACCCAGCAATCCCACTGCTGGGCATACACACTGAGGAAACCAGAAGGGAAAGAGACACGTGTACCCCAATGTTCATCGCAGCACTGTTTATAATAGCCAGGACATGGAAGCAACCTAGATGTCCATCAGCAGATGAATGGATAAGAAAGCGGTGGTACATATACACAATGGAGTATTACTCAGCCATTAAAAAGAATACATTTGAATCAGTTCTAGTGAGGTGGATGAAACTGGAGCCTATTATACAGAGTGAAGTAAGCCAGAGAGAAAAACACCAATACAGTATACTAACACATATATATGGAATTTAGAAAGATGGGAACGATAACCCTGTATGCGAGACAGCAAAAGAGACACAGATGTATAGAACACTCTTTTGGACTCTGTGGGAGAGGGAGAGGTTGGGATGATTTGGGAGAATGACATTGAAACATGTATACTATCATGTGAAACAAGCCGCCAGTCCAGGTTTGATGCATGATACAGGATGCTTGGGGCTGGTGCACTGGGATGACCCAGAGGGATGGTATGGGGAGGAAGGTGGGAGTGAGGGTCAGGATGGGGAACACGTGTACACCCGTGGCGGATTCATGTTGATGTATGGCAAAACCAATACAATATTGTAAAGTAATTAGCTTCCAATTAAAATAAATAAATTTATCTTAAAAAAAAAAGAAAGTGAAAATGAAAGTCACTCAGTCATGTTCGACTTTTTGCTATCCCATGGACTATATAGTCCATGGAATTCTCCAGGCCAGAATACTGGAGTGGGTAGCCTTTCCCTTCTCCAGGGGATCTTCCCAACCCATGGATTGAACCCAAGTCATCTGCATTGCAGGTGGATTCTTTTTTTTTTTTTTTTTTTGCAGGTGGATTCTTTACCAGTTGAGCCACAAGGGAATCCCAGCCATTGTTATTGGCCGAAAAGTAGCACATGAAAAATTGTTACCAAAATACAAGTCTAGTGCCAGATGCATAGTGAGGCCAAACAATAGCAAAATGTCAGAGTTTGAAACAGAGATGCAAGGAGTGGGTCGCCCATGCCTTAAAAACCCCAAACTCCTCAAAAGCTCTCAGCTAAGCCCTTTTCTATTAAAGGTGGGGGAGGGGCATGGTTATTTGTTGCACACTTCTTGGTGTCAGAGCCTATGTTCTTGAGATCAGGTTATAGTCAGGTTGGGCTTCCCAGGTGGCACTAGTGGTAAAGAACCCATCTGCCAATGCAGTTTAGACATAAAACATGCCAGTTCAATACCTGGGTCTGGAAGATCCCCTGCCGAAGGGAATGGCAATCCACTCCAGTATTATTTCCTGGAGCATTACATGGACAGAGGAACCTGGCAGGCTACAATCCATAGGGTCACACATAGTCAGACACAACTGAAGCACCTTTGCATGGCAGTCTATGGTCAGGTAACCATGTTTCTATAAATCTGTATGAAATAAACATTATTCTTTATTCTGATAAGAAAGGGAAAGATCCCAAGGCTCAACTTTCCCCCTCCGAGGTCCAGGTCCTGGCTGAAGAGGCAGACCTTAGCTAGTGGCTTTCTCAGGGCCAGGTCCCCAGAACCTGTCCAGCTGTCATTGCTGAGGGAGCCAGACACCCAGGAAGCAATTGGCTCTCAGGCTCCTTAGGCCACCCAAATGGTGGGGCTGTTCTCACAGATGGCTTCCCAGGCAGATGGCTGCTGCCATTAGGTTGTAGGGGCAGGGATAGGTTCACCGCTGCCTCAAGGCCTGGGTCTAGCCAGTGGGCAGCCTTGGCAAAGACTCAGGAGCCCTGCAGGACACAGCCCCAGCCTATTCCCTGGGCCCCTCTCTTCTTGACTGGCCTGAAGCTGGGTCAGCTGGAGGGCCCCTGGGGAGAAGGCCGGGATCCTCCTCTTACCTTACTCTGCACTTGAGGACCACCATTCTGCTGACTGTTGGTCAAATAGCATCACCAAGGTCACTCCTTAAGAGTGGTCGCTTGTGGGAGGGGCCCACTGTGGCACCAACCAGTGATTGAGCAGAACCATTAAAGGCCCTGCAGTAACTGTTGCCTGGTAACCGGGTGGGGTGGGGTAAGGGCAAGCACCAACAGCTTGGTGCTAAGGGCTGTGAATGGCTGTGCTCTATTATAAAACCAAGCGACTGGTTTTCCATAATTGAAGTTTTCTCTCTTCTTGCCTTTCTGAGGACACACACACACAAAGCTGAAACCTTGCTAATATCGTTCTGTGAACATGATAGAGCTAGCCTAATATCAAAGCTGATATACCAAAGGAGACAGAAACAAAAGCGTTGTAGGGTAATGGTACCAGAATCTTGATCATAAGACACACAGATTCTACCGGTATTGGTTTTCTAGGGTTGCCATAGTGAAACCATACATAGATAGTTAAAAAAAAATAGAAGCTTATTGTCTCACTCTTCTGTAGGTCAGAACCCAAGTCACACATAGGCAGGCCCACACTGCCTCTGATTTGCTGTCTCAGGCCTTACTTTTAGATTTGCGTAGGTGGCTTCAGGTGTTTCTTGGCTTGTAGACAGATGCTTGTCTTCTCTCTGTGTCTATTTATGTCTCTGTGTGTTTGTCTCTGTGTCAAAATTTCCCCTTTTATATGATAAAAATCATAGTGGATATGAATACACACTAATAATTTTATTTTAATTGATTATCTCTGTGAAGACCCAATTTCCAAAAACCATCACATTTTGAGGTACTTGGACTTAGAACTTTAACTTTTCTTCTTTGGAGAACATAATTCAATTCATAGCAGTGCCTTACCTTTACCTTTGCATTTTCTGTTTTTCAAAGACACCACATGCATTTTATACAAGTCTGGGTTTTGAGTCCCATAATTAACACAGAAACTATGCCAGGGGTTAATAATATGAACTTTTGCTAACTCTGGTTGAGTGCTCAAATTTCCATCCACAGTAAATCAAAGTTAACGTTATCCAGTTTTATTAGGAGAATAGGCATTGTTGCAGGTGAAGGGAAATAAAATTTGCCATCCTCAAATATGATGCTTTGGTGTAAGGATTGTCTTGAACTATTTTTTAAGAAACAGCATGCGCAGGAGAAGTTCTAAAACTAAGTAACAGTGACCCTTTTGTAAGGGGCATGTACACTGACAAGGAAAATCTTCATTTGTAAGAGTTTCCCTTTCTTTATTGGAGAAGGAAATGGCAACCCACTCCAGTACTCTTGCCTGGAAAATCCCATGGACAGAGAAGCCTGGTAGGCTACAGTCCATGGGCCACAACTGAGTGACTTCACTTTCCCCTTCTTTACCAAGAAGAAGAGGATGACTGACTAAATCTCTAGGAACTCTCATCAGTGGTGAAGGCAAGACTTAAATCTGTGTAATAATCATACCTTGGTTTAAAATGTCTTTCCTGATAACCTTCCATAACTGGCTTCCCCAACCCCCTACACCTTCTTTTATATTTAGCTGGAGACGGCATTTAAGGTGGTAGTTTGGGCCATTTCAAGGAATTACTCAGTTTTCTTGGATATCCTCCATGTATACAGGAGGTATACAGGTTATTAAATTTATGTTTGTTTTTCTCCTGATAATCTTTCTTTTATCATAGGGGGTCTCAGTCAAGAACCTAGAAGAGCAGAGGAAAAATTATCTTTCCTCCTCAACATAGGTAACTTCATTTGTCCCTGTTTGTCGGAGAAGGCAATGGCACCCCACTCCAGTACTCTTGCCTGGAAAATCCCATGGACGGAGGAGCCTAGTGGGCTGCATTCCATGGGGTCGCTAAGAGTCAGACACAACTGAGCGACTTCACTTTCACTTCTCACTTTCCTGCATTGGAGAAGGAAATGGCAACCCACTCCAGTGTTCTTGCCTGGAGAATCCCAGGGACGGGGGAGCCTGGTGGGCTACCATCTATGGGGTCGCACAGAGTCGAACACGACTGAAGCGACTTAGCAGCAGCGGCAGCAGCACTGTCTTCATCTAGGATCAAAAACTTCTGCAAAGTTACATATTCCATTGCTGTTCTCACCTTCAACTCTGGGATGAGGGCAGAGCACCACATGGAGTAACAAAAAAGAAAATATTAACCAAAGGATACTTTTTTCCTATTTTTTTGCCACAATGTGTGACATCCAGGATCTAATTTCCTCGAAAGGAATTGAACCTATGCCCCTGCAGGAAAAGTGCAGTGTCTTAACCACTGGATTGTCAGGAAAGTCTCCAAAAGTTATTTTGGAAAAATAATACACTCCTAATACATACTCCATAGTAGAGTTGCACAATAATTATGGGACTATGGACAAGACAATGCTATTTAAGAATTAATTCTCATACCAATTAGTCCCTAAATATTTAGAGTTGTATTTGTAAGTTGCAGAATAGCTATAAGAAATTCTAATACTAGTAGAAGAATAATTCAGGACCCAAAGAAGTTTTGAAATAGAAAGCCCAGAGATAAATCCACGCACATATGGACACCTTATCTTTGACAAAGGAGGCAAGAATATACAATGGAGAAAAGACAATCTCTTTAACAAGTGGTGCTGGGAAAACTGGTAAACCACTTGTAAAAGAATGAAACTAGAATGAAACTTCTAACACCATACACAAAAATAAACTCAAAATGGATTAAAGATCTAAATGTAAGACCAGAAACTATAAAACTCCTAGAGGAGAACATAGGCAAAACACTCTTCAACATACATCACAGCAGAATTCTCTATGACCCACCTCCCAGAATATTGGAAGTAAAAGCAAAAATAAACAAGTGGAACCTAATTAAAATTAAAAGCTTCTGCACAACAAAGGGAACTATAAGCAAGGTGAAAAGACAGCCTTCAGAATGGGAGAAAATAATAGCAAATGAAGGAACTGACAAAGAATTAATCTCAAAAATATACAAGCAACTCCTGCAGCTCAATTCCAGAAAAATAAACGACCCAATCAAAAAATGGGCCAAAGAATTAAACAGACATTTCTCCAAAGAAGACATACAGATGACTAACAAACACATGAAAGGATGCTTAACATCACTCATTATCAGAGAAATGCAAATCAAAACCACAATGAGGTACCATTTCACGCCAGTCAGAATGGCTGCTATCAAAAAGTCTACAAGCAGTAAAGGCTGGAGAGGGTGTGGAGAAAAGGACACCCTCTTACACTGTTGGTGGGAATGCAAACTAGTACAGCCACTATGAAGAACAGTGTGGAGATTCCTTAAAAAACTGGAAATAGAACTGCCATACAACCCAGCAATCCCACTGCTGGGCACACACACTGAGGAAACCAGAATTGAAAGAGACACATGTACCCCAATGTTCATCGCAGCACTGTTTATAATAGCCCGGGCATGGAAGCAACCTAGATGTCCATCAGCAGACAAATGGATAAGAAAGCTGTGGTACATATGCACAATGGAGTAATATTCAGCCATTAAAAAGAATACATTTGAATCAGTTCTAATGAGGTGGATGAAACTGGAGCCTATTATACAGAGTGAATAAGCAAGAAAGAAAAACACCAATACAGTATACTAACCCATATATATGGAATTTAGAAAGACGGTAACGATAACCCTGTAGCAGATCAGTTCAGTAACCCTATATGCGAGACAGCAAAAGAGACATAGATGTATAAAACAGTCTTTTGGACTCTGTGGGAGAGGGAGAGGTTGGGATGATTTGGGGGAATGTCATGGAAACATGTATAACATAATATAAGAAATGAAGTGCCAGTCCAGGTTCGGTACAGGATACTTGGGGCACTGGGATGACCTGGAGGGATGGTATGGGGAGGGAGGTGGGAGGGGGGTTCAGGATGGGGAACAAGTGTATGCCTGTGGCGGATTCATGTTGATGTGTGGCAGAACCAATACAATATTGTAAAGTAATTAGCCTCTAATTAAAATAAATAAATTTAAATTAAAAAAAAAAGTTTACCTCTGCTCCATGCCAGTGATCAGGATGCAAAATAAGAATGACTTCAGTTTATTTTTCCTTTGGAAAGGTTGTATTTGTTTTGCGTAATGCATAAGATCATTGCATTTTTAAAAAGAGACTTCTCTGGAAATTCAGTAGCACTTAAGAAGACAGGAGTTGGAATGTAATGACCATTCAGTTGTTTTGGCTACTCATCATCTTTCTCTCCTGCAGACAGTATCCCTGTTCATTCTTTTAAGTGATTCCCATGAAGCTGAACATCATAGATCCTGTTGTCACCTGAGTCATAGAGACTTGACTAAAGGGGTTAGTGAAAGTGAAAGTGAAAAGTGAAGTCGTGTCCAACTCTTTGCTACCCCGTGCACTGTAGTCTACCAGGCTTCTCCATCCAAGGGATTCTCCAGACAAGAATACTGGAGTGGGTTACCATTTCCTTCTCCAGGGGATCTTCCCGACCCAGGGATTAAACCCGGGTCTGCCGCATTGGAGGCAGACGCTTTAACCTCTGAGCCACCAGTGTCTGACCAAATACGGACTGATGTGATTCTTCCTTTGGGGAATTTAAAACTTTTCCAGACACCAAATCTTCTTATGCTGAGTTCTCCAATGGAACATTCAAAAACAAGGTCCACAGGTTATCAGTATTATAATACTGATACTTCCTGCATACTCAAAACACTTGTATTTCCCAGACACTGGTTATGTACCTCTTTCTTTAGTTTTGTGAGCTGTTCCGGTATCCACCTCCTTTTGGTTCTACATATACTAAGTTTCTGTTGCTTTTCTTTTTTCCTGTTATTTGAAATTAAAGAACTTTGACACAGTACCTAGCACAGTATCTGGTTCCCTGTATCACAGTAGGATGAAGTTTCTTCTTCTTACAGGACAGTTTTAAAAGCAAAAATTAATACAAATAAAGTAAAATAAAATAGAATAAAATTCATTTACTTTGAACAGGTTTGTACTTGCTTAGTTGAATTTAACACAATTCTTTAAGTGAATGAGAGCCAAGGAGTAGTGGTAACTCCTCTAGCCTCATTTATCTTGCATATGTACTGTTATGAAGCAATAAGTTCAAATTTAAGGTTATTTTAGGGCCAGTTGAGTCTCATGAGTGAGTCAGACTGGAATAGGGAATTGGATTAGAGTCTCATGAGTCAGCCAGACTGGAATAGGGAATTGGATTAGAAATGTTCTTCACACACTTATGTTCAGCAGCCTGCCCACATTTACAATTTCCATGTTGAAGAATGTTCATGGGGCGTCTCCTCAAGGAATTGCAGACAAACCTCCAGGACATTTGAGAGAAACACTCCTTGCACTCCTGGAGACACAGTTACAATTGCAGCCAGTTATTGGGCTGTTTCATTATAACAAGGCAGGTGCTAGTGCTAACCAGCCCTTAAAATAATTTGCAGAGTCACTTAGGGTGCAGTTTGTTTCTTGGATGACCTCTTAATTGACAACCTCTTACTAGATAACTCCCCTAACTGATAAACGTTCAAGAGAAAAAAGTTTTATTCATCGAAGTATGGCCTCACTTTGAATTAGAATTTAGGTGCTTAGTATTTAGGGTTTCTCTGATAACTTAGTTGGGATAGAATCCCCCTGCAATGTGGGAGACCTGGGTTCAATTCCTGGGTTGGGAAGATCCCCTGGAGAAAGGAAAGGCTACCCACTCCAGTATTCTGGCCTGGAGAATTCTGTGGACTGTATAGTATTTAACCAGACTATACCTTTGTCTTGTCTTTCTCCTCTATTTCTTTACTAAAATTGTAGTCATGTATATAACATTGGATAAATAAATTGTTGTTTCTCAAATTATGTATAATTTATAAGTATTATAAACATAAAAAACACCTTATCTGTTACAACACTCTAGGAGAGTAGTTTAGAAATTAAAAAAAAAAAAACAAACACTAAACTTCACTTGTGGATATTTTTAAAGATTATAGATAATATAAAAATTGCTTTAGAAAATTCACATAAAGGCAAGCATCATTTCTAGATAATTTTAGGATAACAGAGGTAAAAATCTTAATTTCAAAATACCATTACATTCACATTAGTGCATAAATATTTTTACTCCTTATAATATTAGTGTTGAGTATCAACCAGTTAAAGATGAGGACTCAGGTTTCAAGTCCCAATTTTATATTTTCTTTATAATGTTGAACTGAGGATTTATTGGTTAAAAGAAAATAAAAGGAGGAGGTAGCAGGAGGAAAGAAAGGACAAAGGGAAAAGAAACCTCCTTTCTAACACTGAAATTGACTCTAAGACATTGTCCCATCCACAAATTCTCTTTGCCTGAAATGATGTATTCTCTTCTACCTAGTCCTAGTGCCATTACTGAGTTCCTACTTGAATTAAATACAGGTCAGCTTATGTCTATAAAATTATGAAAACCTTACCAAAATTTAATGCATAATTTCAAGTGTTCAGTTTGTCCACTAGAGTGCACCATTGTAATCTCATGACTAACAGAAATGTGTTGATGTATTTTTTTTTAATGTACATAAAAGAGAAATAGTTTTAAAGAACAAATTGCACTTTCTTAATTGCCACCAACCTCTCAATAAATGACAAATTGCATGCAAATTAGATTTAATTTACCTTATGTTTTATAGGTTCACAACAGCCTTTTTAAAAAGCCACCTCCAAGTATTTGAAAATTCTGCTTGTATTTTTCCTATTATCAGCATACCAATGACAAGGCTTACTTTTACTCTTTTTCTTTTTTAACGGACTGTGAGAACATAAAAAGGAAAACAACAGCCACAACTAGGTCAAGTATATGGTGTTCACCCATGGGTATCAGGCTTTCCTTTTGATTTAAATGGGAAAAAAGATGTTTGCTCATTAAAATTACTCTCCTTTGCTACCCTCCTGTCTGACAATGAAAATGCATATTGAATTCTATAGTCACAATAGGGAAGGATAATGCATATCCTGCAACAGGAAAGGGAAAAAAAGAAAAATAGATAACTTGTCCCAAGGAGCAAATGAATCATAAAAATTAGAATGAAAAGAACTTATTATGCAACGAAGACTACAGCTTAGGGAAAACACAATTCCACTTATGTTTATTTCAGATTACACTGCTTAGCATTTATACTCTTCCTCCAACAATAGCTCTGTCTTCCCCTTTCTAACATCATACACATCCCATAATTGTCTGTAGTAGCTTTTTTCCTCAGCCCAAATGAGATTGCTCTGAAGGCTAAGTTCACACGCTAGAGTAATTAACTACATAATTGGTCTAGAGTGAATCTTATATTGTCTTCCAAGATGCCTTCCTATCCCCCATCACATCATTTAATAGAAGCTGCCACTATTCCTAATGCCTAAATCAGGAGATTTAAGAGGCTGATTTATCCAGCCATAAGGTGAAAAAAAATGAAAGGACTAGGAACATTCTTTTCACATAGGGAGCTGAAAATAGTTTAGGGCTGCAGATTAGGTTTTAGAATGAATATCTTTCTGTTAGATAAAATAAATGTTTCAGGGAATTGTAATCATCATCTTGGTGACTATGTTTTATACCAGTGACAGTATAGCTTCTGGGCCAAAGTGGCATCAATATCACCTGCACTTGCCAGAAATGCAAAACATCAGGCCCCACCCAGGAATACTGACTCAGAAATTCTAAAAATGAATCTCAGGGATCTTAGTCTTAACAAGCCCTCTAGGAGATTGTAAAGCACACCAGAATTTGGAACCACTGACTTATAGTGTAAAATAGTTTTTGGAAAAAAAAAAAAAAAGGTAAAATGAGGACTCATATCATATAAGTTTAAATAATCATATGTCATTTACTTAACTCATAATGTGGAGAAGGCAATGGCATCCCACTCCAGTACTCTTGCCTGGAAAATCCCATGGACGGGGGAGCCTGGTAGGCTGAAGTCCATGGGGTCGCTAAGAGTCAGACACAACTGAGCGACTTCACTTTGAATTTTCACTTTCATGCATTGGAGAAGGAAATGGCAACCCACTCCAGTGTTCTTGCCTAGAGAATCCCCGGGACGGGGGAGCCTGGTGGGCTGCTGTCTACGGGGTCGCACAGAGTCGGACACAACTGAAGCAACTTAGCAGCAGCAGCAGCAACTCATAATGAGAGGTAAAATGTTATAACCAGTTCAAAAAAGAATTCAAATTGCTACACATACCTAAGAAATAACAAATGATAAGATAAATATACAAAAGATGTATGAACACTCTATCCACTGGTCAATAATCAACTGTATTCCGCTACCAGGCACGATCCGTTTGGTCTTCTATGAATCATTTGTATTATTTTTGGTTTCTCATTGCCAATTTTCTACACTATGATATAAATTAGCCACAATCACTTAGGGAAAGTTACCCTACTCAAGATGGTATTTTTCCTTTTGCTCATATCAAAGTCTTTATATGTATGTGTATATACATACATACATAAATATATATATTTATATATATTCCCCTGACATTTAGTCCACTTAAGCTCTCTTAAAGTTAAGTATGGTTAAATATATTTAATCTTGGGATTTCTGAGTCAGCTCATTTCAAAATGCCCATTTTTATGCCTCAAATCCTAGCCACAAATCTGTTTTAATATACCTCATTTAATAAGTTAATTATTAGAGAATATGGGAATGAAAACAATGAAATAATGTATCTTTTTTGTAGGCACCATTTAAACATTATATTGTCTTAAGAACAACTATGTCAAGAAAAAACTGTAAATAGTGTATGCATGCTAAGTCTCTTTAGTCGTGTCCAATACTTTGCAAGCCTATGGACTAAAACCCGCCAGGCTCTTCTACCTATGGGATTCACCAGGTATGAATACTGGAGTGGGTTGTCATTTCCTCCTCTGGATGATATTCCCAACCCAGGGATGTGTCTCCTGCATTGGCAAGCAGGCTGTTTACTGTGCCACCTGTAATTCCAAGCAGTATCTTGAAATTTTAGTGTAGAACTAAATGAATATGACTGGCAGGCTTTCTGAAGGGCAGAGAAATTCTGCTAAATGAACAGCAGGAATATACCATGCAAAGACAATTGTAACAAAGTGAGTACCCTAGTATATTGTTGTACATAATAAGGTCAAGGTCTAAAAAGAATTGTGTAAATTCAACAAATTTCAACTGCTCCACTTCTGTCAAAGTTTTAACCAATTCATACTGACAAAAGTACTCAAGTTATAAAACTGAATTTGTCAACAGCAGAAAAATGTATATATCATCATTTCTCTTAAGAAATGGATTCCATTTAATAGTCACCAATACCAAACTGGGTTCAATTGTCTTCAAAGCATCTAGTGAAGAGAAAAGACTAGTACAATACAATAGTGCTGGAAGCAGAGTTTGCCACTCAAAAGTATGTCTCTGGCATAAGGATTATTTCAGGCTGGTTATTTTTAAAAACATCCAAGGATAAGCTTTGAAAACCAAGCAGAAATTATCCTTTTGTAAGAGATATTTACAATGAAAAGAGAAGTCTCCTCCTCTGTACCATGAAGTGGAGGATGACTAATTCTCTAGAAGCTCTTACCAGTGGAGAAAGCAAAACTAAAATCTGCAAAACAAAACAAGAAAAAGGCAGAACAAAACTCAAGGTTCCATAACAATCTTACCCTTTTTTTTTATTGTGCTTTGCCCGAAAACCTCCCCCAATTGGCTCCTCTATCCCATAACATTTTCTGTTATCTCTAGCTTGAGATGATAGTTAAGGTGGTAGCTTGGACCTCTCAGAAGTTAGTTTTCCTGGGTATCTCCCATGTATACAGAAGGTATATCTGTCATTAAACTTCTACTTGTTTTTCTCCTGTTAATATTTTATTATAGAGAGTCTCAGCCAAGAATTCAGAAGAATAGAGGGACAATTTTTTTCTTCCTGAACAGTAAGTAGCAAAAAAAAAAAAAAGGCAGGGATTTGGGGGATTTAGATCCAAATCTAGATCTTTCACTAACTAGTTGAGTGAACTCTGACAAATATTTTGGTGTTTCGGTCTTAGTTCTCATGTCTTTGAATTGAGAAGACCTTTATCATATGGCGGAATACTGCATACTTCAAAAAAATGATTAATTCTAATGTCAAACAAGTGAACATCATATGCACGTGTAGGAGAGGAAAAGTTTAGTTTTCCTACTACCCTACTATGTTCTCTAGCTAAGGTCCTATAAACTGAGCTAGTTAACAAGAGAAATGCATACACATTTGTTTAATAGACATTTTTAGGACACTGCAGCCTTCATAAGGAAATGAAGACCTAAAGAAACAGTTTGACCTTAACTCTTTTATATTAGGTTTAGTGAAGAATGGAAAGTCACAGAAAAAAATGTGATAGGATAAAAGAGTAGGAGCTAAGGATAGTAAACTGGCAGAAACTTAGCAAGGCCTTTTCATTTGGATTCCTACTGGCCTATCTCTGTCTTTGGAGATAAAGATTCTCCTTTCCTCCAGGTTATAGGGAGCCCATCTCTCACAAGCGGTTCCTATGGCCTGCTTTAGGGGCAGAGTGGGAGGCCACTGTCTTTCTTCATTTGCCATTTATGACATTTCTTTTGTTAAAAATATTTCATATGCCAAGGTGCTTCCAAATCCCATCACACTCGATTATAAATATTTAACACTTGACAAATTGTGGTCTGATAGATGTGGTAGAAAAATAAAAATGGAGTCAGTGTTGCTAACAGAGCTCTCTAAATTGGAACCAGGAAGCCCCTGAGGAAGTATGGCTTATTCAGGTTTCAGGCTAGATGTAATCTGACCTCTTGACCACTACTGTGTCCTAACAAAGACATCTAGATATCTGCCAGAAACTCGAGGTACTTATTGGACCACTACCTGAAAATAACACGTAATTCCTTAAGCATAAATATTTCCTGATTTGAATCAGAGTGAATCACATTCTCACCAGGCAACTTTAACAAACTTGAAGCTAGCTTTTGCTTTTATCAGCCCCTGACTCTTTCTCCTCCCTGCAACACTCTTTCATTTTTACCATTTATGTCTTTAGAATTGCAATAATAAGAACCCAAACAAACTCATGTCTCATTTGCAATCTTCTTTTTGTTGTGTGTATCAACAAAGTGCCATAATTTTCAGATATTGAATCTGATGTGTGAAGGTGGATGGAAACTAACCTATATTTCTTGCAACCTATCAGTACCGTCTAGTTGAGAGAAAATCAGACTGCCAATAATATCTATCACAGACAACAGTACTTCAAAAGCTCAGAATCTCTACCTTCCATTGAATAGTCCTCAACTTGAAAAGTTCAAAAAGATCCACCATTAGCCAGTCTTATGATTAAAACATGCTTTCTGTTAATAGCAATGATAATAAAAACACACCACATCTATTCCCTAAAACTTCATAAGGTTTTTGGATATTTCTCTTGGGATTTTTTTCAGCTGGTAGTGAATGTCTTTCCTTTACTTTTCACTTAGTAAGATCTTTTTCAGACTTCAATGTATAACTTAAAAGACATTACTTTTTTGAAGTTTTCTTTGTCTACTGCTCATCTTTATCAGAATTAGTCCTTTCTTTTTGTTTCTTAAAAATTCCTTATATTTCAAGTGGTTTTTATTTAAATCTGCCTTGTAGAACAGTGAGCTATTTAAATATTTATTGCTGACTATTGTGAGCCTTCCAGGAGGCAGGATCACACTGTATTAAGTTATCACTTCTGTGCCCAGCAGCATACTTGAACCATAATTAATTGTAAAATAAATTCTTGCTGAATTTGAATATTAGATAGTCCAAAGCCCAGCTGACTTCAGAAGTGAACTGGAACTGCGATTAAAGCATATAATGTATGCATGTGTGTGTGTGTGTGTGTGTGTGTGTGTACATATATACCTTCATATATGACCTTCCCGTTCTCTCTTGTTTCTTAAGAGGGAATACAATGTACTTATCTTTTATATCTGTACTTTTTTCCCCCAGCGAATTCAAACTCATTTTAGTCATAGGGTTGTGGTTAATGATAATAATAAAAAAAAAAATCCCATCATCAGGAATTCTATAAGCCTGACTTTCTCCAAGAAGCTCAGAATAGGTCTGGTTTCATTATTTCCTAGAACATCCTCTGTCTTATAAGAAATGAGCTTCAAATACATTAAGCATTTAGTTCACAAAAAACACGAGACAAAAAGCTTGATCTGCTTTTTCATGGTCTAGGCCAATGTCCTACATATTAAAACAGAATACTAAAACTGAAATTATAGCTCCACAATTACTTAGAGTTTATGTAGTCAATAGCTGACTTGAATAGTAACATTTAATTAAGAACCAGAGAAATCCAATTAGGTATAAAATGATGTTCCTAAATATATACAATAATGTGCCATCCCTAGAATGCTGCAGTGTCTCTGTAAATTTTCAAAAGAATTCCTCTGCCTATATTCTGTGATGATTTGGATTTTTGCTTTGCAGGGATCCAGAAAATCATTATTTCCAGTTTGCACATATTTTTTGCCTGAGAACACAACTCTAATCCAAGGTAACTGGTGCAGAGTTGCATAGCATTAGTCAATGGACCCATGGCTGCTTTCTGTCCTTGGCCACCAGTCCTATAAAAGTTTGATCTTTGACGAAAAAAACAAAATACCATGCAGCTTTATCACGGTCAGATGACTTTACTTTTCATGCTTGAAGCAAGAACTCCATTAGGTTTTTTTTTCCCTGTGGGAGAAGGCCTATGCTGTTTGCTTGCATCACTAGACCATTTGATTTTTGTTGTAGTACTCTAGGATTTTCACCACAAATAAAATCAAATTTTTGGTCTGATACATTTGTGTTTCCCACGGCCTGAGAGGAAACAGTCTTTTAAAGAATTTACAGATTATTGTCCTCAAGGCAAATCTCAAATATCTACCAGGGATGGAGGATTTCAAAATCCAATCAAGGTACAAAGCAATGAATAAGGAGGTGTTTTTCCTTGAAATTTTGGAAAGAAAGTATTTGTCAGTGATGACGAGATTAAGAGCAATCTATCAAGACCAATTCTATGTGGGGAGTTGGGAAGACTGGTCTCTATTTCAGATTAATTTGTTATTTATTAGTAGTCTTTTGAAGTAATTGGTATCACAAAGCAAATGAAACAAATGCAAAATTTACATAAGGCATTATTTTGGAGACTGCATACATGTAACAACATTTTCTTCAAAATTATTTAAGTTTCCTTATGCTAACATCTCCTAGCAAAATGTCACTTCCCTTGGAATGTAAATTGAAATAGTTGTTCCCAGTAATGTGAATGGTCTAAATGACTGTTGGTCTTTATGCCAGTTCTGGAAGATACTTTTCCTTCTGAACACCAGCCAACAATTTGGGTACAACTCTGTTTTTTGTTGTTTTTTTGTTTTTTTTTAATTGAAGTAGACCTGATTTACAATGTTGTGTCAATCTCTGCTGTATAGAAAAGTGACTCAGGTATATGTGTACACACATCCTTTTTCATAATTGTTTTCCATTGTGGGATTGATAGATGCTAAATATTACATTCAGAATGGGTAAACAAAAAGGTCCTACTGTGTAACAAAGGGAACTGTACTCAATATCCTGGATACAATTCTTTGAAAAAGTGACAACACAGCATATCTTGTTAACCAGTATAACCTCACATTTCAGAACCTAAACCTCTGTCTTGGGAAAATGTTTCTCTATTTGCATACAAAGAAGAAATAGCAAATTTAACAATCATTCCAATGGCTTTCTGGTGCACAATCATGTTTCTATATCTCATTTTCTTTTGGGGAGATACCCTGTATCAATTTCATTAATCAAAGTCATTCATTATATTTTTATTACCAGGTTTCAAAAAATATACATGTAATCACCTATAAGACTCACTTTGATTTGCTTGATATTTAATAGCTCTTTTCATGGAATAAACTGAAAATGCAAGACTTGAAAAGCTGTTATTTTCCATAGGAAATCATACCGCCCTGGGAAGACTCTCCACTTAGTGGCTTGTTCTGTATGGCATTAGCATGCACTGCAGTTTCCTTTAAACCCCTTCAATGCAATCTGCCTGAAGGCCCATCAGATTTCTCTATGTCTGTGACATCCAGGGCAGTTGCATTTCTTGGCACTTTGACTAAACAAAGCCAAGTTTTCATTGTTCTGCTGTTGTGTGTGTGTTTTTGCTTCTGGAGTACTGCTTGTTCCACCACTACTATGCTACTGCCTCGTATATTCTTGATGATTTCATAGTATTTGTACTGTCTTATGTTCCTCGAGTCCCTGAATATTTGGTGTAAAATGCTTCGTATGGAAATCTCACTCCTCATCTAAAACTCTCACTTTGATAGAAGAGTTGGGCTGTCATCCTGGGAAAAAACAAAACAAAACAAAAAAATAGCTCAGGCCTCATAGATTTGGAGAGTATATTCCTCTCCAAACAGGAAAAAGAAACTTGTATGTTTGGCAGTGCTTATGAGGACGCGGTTGGTGGCACTATTCTCTCCAAGCAAGTATTGAATGGATGCCCCAGGATAAAATTAGGACTGCAGAGCTTGGCGCTAATCATATGAAATGAATCATATGAAACAAAATAACCAAAACCCTATGCTTACAACCAATTTATAAATCCACAGATCCTTTGGAGGAGAGCAGTACCATTTACCTCCTGTTACTTCAATTTGGCAAAAGTAGCTTGCTCTTAGCTGTATTGTGTATTCTGTTGTATTGTGTGGTAACAGTAAATAGCTAGAATTATAATAGTACCTGTTTCTAAAGAGCCTAATGGATTTTGTCATTTTTATCCATTTTTAAACATCTTTTCTTCAACTTAATACATTTTCCACAGAGCACTAACGTGATTTTAACTTTACTCTTGTGGAAACGTGTCACAAAAGGAAGAGCAGTGAGGTTTCTAATAACGCTGATAATAAAAACTAAAATTGACTGTCTTTTGTCAACACTTACATACATGATCATTAATCCTAAAGCTTTGCAAGGAGGTTATTAGCTGCTTATACTTAAGAGGGAATGTGAATTCAGAGAGGATAAATAATTTGGCCAAAGTCACTCAACTGTCTAATAGCAGAGCAAGAATTCAAACCAAAGACCATTTTATTCCAAAGATCATATTTTTTCTACCCATACACCACCTCCTACCCCAATGTGCTAATAAAAACTATTTAACTATCTTTCCAGATGAAAAAGTCCTGACTGAATATAGCATTTTCTAATTTCCCTGCTGCAAACCCCCCACTAAGACCAGTTCTAAGCTATTGAACATGGAGTTGGGAAGAGATGCTATCAACTGGCTCTTGGGATTTTGTATCGGCGGACTCCAGCACAAAATGGACCTCAGTTCAAACTGCGTCCTTTCATATTTCAGATATAGTCTTGGGTCCCTCTGCCCTAGGTCTTCCAGCTCTGGTAACCAGGAATGAATTCAACTGGCCCACTAAACTTAGTAACATGTTTATGAACACTACCAATTTCAGAGCTGGTTCTGCTTTATAAGAAAGACATTCAGATATAGGAGAAAGCACATGAGACAAGAACTGAGAATACCTGATACTCAGATTAAGTTCTAAACCTGCCACTTAGTTGACTGAATGTGGGGAAGGTAATAGAAAGCAACTGCCTTTCTAAGCCTTGGTTTTATCATCATGGAAAGGGAAATAGTAAGCCCTATCTTAGTTGCCTTCAAGGTGAGTAACATGAAAGATAACTCATTTTAAGTATTTTACAAATAATGTGATAAAGGTATAGAGTATAATTTATATCAATGCTTTTCTTTATTCCTTTAAGTTAGTCTGCCACACACCCCATTTCTTTTCACATTATCAGCGATTCCATCTACATAAAAATTATAGCATATCAGAAACAATACAAATTCTATAGAACCAAAGAATAAAATAGAAGTGAATGTTTGCAAGACAAATACCTTCACTTTTATCAGCTCCTCTAAGTCAATCCTTGAAAAATAATGTAATAATTAACAAAAGCTGTTAATGCACATTCTAACATAGTGCTTATTAAATGTACTATGGTGAAACATGCAATTCTATAACCAAGTTGGAGTAGGAGAGAAGTGTACTAACAATGGAAATAGCATGAAATACCAAGAAGAATGAGCATAAGACATTCTCTCCCCCTTTTGATTTGTGCTTTTCTTTAACGTACATGCTGTTCTTATATTTTTGGTTCTTTTAAATATATCCAGCTTATCCATAATGAAGGGGAAAGTGAAATCAAAGGCATTCTATGCCTTTATACTCTGCCTTCAGACTTCTTTCAAGTTAGGTTTATTTCTACTTTTTAATCAGTTTGTTTATTGTATAATCATTACTCATTAGCAAAGTTGGTGTTTGTCTGTGTGTATGTGTGTGTGTGTTTATCTCGTTTTGGCTGCCAGTTCCCATTCAGTCATTTGGATTTGGCAGCTTGGTTCTGTTCTATTTGCCCCAAGTTTAGACCCTTCATCTTTTTATAAAATGGTTTTCATTGCCTAGCCCTATGCACACTGTACAAGTTTCACCTATCTGTCCCAGAAGGGAGACAAGATACCTGCCCTGAACTTCTGAACATGGGCAGGCTGGATATAGTAACCCAACGGGAAGAACCCCAGACAATGAGAAAGGAACAAGGTCAGTGAGCCTTGTCACCAGTATAGTGTGAGCAAAACATTCCCTCTCTGATACTCAAGTGCAATTCTAAGGTTGTGAACATGTGCAAAAATCATGCCATGAAAATTAGCCCCTTTCTGAATTCTGATGCAATATTATGCTTGGCTCCCTAGCGAAGTTGGATTTTTTCTTCCACACACCAACTCCAAGCTCCTTGACCATTGTTAGTTGTGATTAATTCTAGTGAATGCTTCTAGGATTTCTCTTGAGAGAATGTTTTCCTCTGTCTCACAAAACCAGAAGCAGTTACCATACTAAGACTGTAGAAGTCTGGCAAATGTTTGATTAGGTGCCTGGCTTAGCACTCAAACTAATCATCCACTGGGACTTTGCTTTTGACCTCATAAAAGAAGATCCCAATTACCTAATTAATTTTTAAATTGGGATATGTCCAAAGAGATAATGACTCCTGTTCATTATTTCAGGGGAAAAATAAGGGATAATATAATAAAAAATCAGAAAACATACACCATGAAAATTATGGCATCTCTTGTGAAATGAACAAGCTGAGATGTTTCTTTACCTTGTTGGCTTAAACTTTTCTCCTAGTTTTGAAAAATAATGTCCACTAAATTATGTGTTATTACAGGAAGGAATCCTGTATATTTAGTGCTCAGCACACATATCAAAAATACCTCATATATAACAGACACTTAGTATAACTAGATCTCTAGCATATTGTATTAGTTTACTAGGACAGCCATAACAAAATACCCCTAGACTTGGTGCATGCATGCTAAGTGTCAACCTGCCAACCTCCATGGGGGTTCTTCGGGTAAGAATACTGGAGTGGGTTGCCATGCCCTCCTCCAGGGGATCTTTCCAACCCTGGGATTGAACCTAGGTCTCCTGCATTGCAGGTGGTTTCTTTATCATCTGAGCCACCAGGGAAGCCTGGCACACATCTTTTTAAAGGCCTAACTCTGATGATAGCTACACTGGGTGTTAGGGTTAACATATGAATTTGAAGGGAACACAATTCAGTTCGTAACAGAAACTTTCTCAAAATATGTTTTAAAGATACTTAGATTATTGTTCAAATTCAGACTGCTGGATGGAAATCAAGATATATTGAATGAAAATTTCCAGTGTCAAGTTTGGGAATATGAAATATTAATAAAACAAAAAAGTGATTATTTTGCTCAATAAAAATGGAAATTGCTATTACAGGAGTAATATACAGGCCAGTTGAGTCCAGAGAAGAGCTTGTGCATTTATCCTTCTGGCTCAGACATCATACTGACTCTTTATCATTCTATCTCTTCATTCAACAGTTTTCTCTATTGTATCATTTTTGTCTCAATACAGTTTTAAAACGCTTCTATTCCCTCATTGCTGAATACATTATTTAAGTTGTGATTCAAACAAATAAAAGGTCAAAGAAAGAAATGTAACTTTTTAAAAACTTTATGTGTACTTCTCATTTAATAAAATTAAAGACTGCAATATATTTGAGTTGGACTCAGCATCTCTGTAGTATTATAGATAAAATCTAGTATAATAGTACAGATATGTATGAAAGATTTTCATTTTTTTACATAAGAAATTCTGTGACAGAAATACCAAGAAAATTAAAAAAAAACACATGTATTAACAATATTATCTTTGTCTCAAAAAAGAAAAAGACAATCAGTTACAGAGAGCATAAAATCACACTGCTACATACTTCCTTGATTACTTTTTCATTAATAACAGAAGTAGTTAGGAAAAGAAAAAAAATACTTAGGATGTTTTCAAACAAATTATGAAGACAGTTTCTATGTCAAAGTTTCTTGTTGAAATTAAATTTTTAGTTACTATGTAGTAAATTCTTACTACTTATGAGGTTCTGTGTTACTCACTGCCATATATGATACTGTAGCTGATTTTTAAGCTGAACTAACAGGCAAGAATTGTAATTACTCTTATTTTGTGGATCAGGAAAAAAAGTCAAGAATCTATTAAAAAAAAAATCCTAGAACTAATGAGTGAGTCATAGGATATAAGGTCAATATGTAAAAATCTGATGCTTCCCTACAAACCAGCAATAAACAATTGGAATGTCAAATGTAAAAAAAAAAAAAATACTATTTACATAGCACAAAACACAAAATACATAGCCATAAATACAACAAAAGGTGTATAAAATCTGTACATGGAAAATTATAAAACTGATGAAATAAAGCAAATAAAATTTAAATAACTAAAGAGATTTTTCCACATTTATGGATTGGAAGACCCAATATTGCTAAGATGTCACTTATCATAAATCATCTACAGACAATATATATTTAGGTGGTCATAGGACACCAGAAAGGAGTACGGATTGACAAAAGAATCTGCCTTACAAATTATGAAACAACATTGTTAGAGGGAGGGGGGGACAAGAGAAGTTTACTGAAGTAACTTTGGAAATGAATTTTGGAAATAAATGTAGTCTATTAGACTAAAGGCAGAAAAATAAACTGCACATAAACAATATATTATAATTTTGGTTTCTATAGGAGTATGGGTTAGAAATTTAGAAACTACAATACTGTTTAATAGAACTGAGCAATTAACTAGATGGAGAATAGTGGCAGCCACATCACTCACTGTTGGGGTAGAACTTTGTAGATAAGGAAGGGCAAGAGTCTATGCAAAATGATCTGTGTGGTAATGTATTAGAAGTTGAGGTATCTGTGTGAATTCATGTTAGCTTAACAAAGAAAGATTCAGGGGGGAAAATGTGTGTGTGTGTGTGTGTGTGTGTGTGTGTGTGTGTGTGTATGTATGTATATGTGTATGTGTGTGTATATATATATCAGTTCAGTTCAGTTCAGTCACTCAGTCGTGTCCAATTCTTTGCAACCCCATGAATCGCAGCATGCCAGGCCTCCCTGTCCATCACCAACTCCCGGAGTCTACCCAAACCCATGTCCATTAAGTCGGTATATAAATGTTTAACAACATTTAGCACCCAAATCTTGGTTTCAAATGTCATTTTCCAGTAAAAGGAACCAGGATTGCTTAGAGAAATTACTAATTGTAAGACTGAGCAAGGAAATATAAAAGATGATCCAAGAGCATGCTTTAGTGCCAGAGAGGAAGAAAGTGTTCAAAAAGATCCACAATGATGGGAATATATCAAAGGGACACAGAAGCCAACTGAAAAAAACTTTCACAGCTGACATAATCTGAGCCACAACATAAACATCCATGTATTCACACTAATATGAGTAAATGATTAAATAAATAAATAAAGGAAAAGAGACAAATTATTCATGCACAAGAAAGTCAAGAAATTTGCTCATATATTCTACTCTTGAGGTTATAGAAGATAGATTTCCACTTGTTAAGTTGGGGTGATACATCCTTACAAAGAGTACAGTAGAAAGGGAAAATGAAATGATTTTCATTTCATGGAGAAATTTGACAAACACTACTTCAGCCAGGTGATGAAGATGAACGCCAACAGTTATAACTGATATTGATAGAATGTGCTCTTGATATGATGTGAAGAAATGGCGCTTTACTTTCTCCCCAATCTCATGAAGCTAGTCTGACATGAGAAAAGCATTAGACAAACACCAACTGAGGGACCTTTAACAAGACATGTGACTACTATTCCTCAAAACTGTAAAGGTCATCAAAAATAAAGTCTGAAGAAGGGTTACAGCCAAGAGAGCCTATGTGTGTGTTAAGTCGCTTCGGTCATGTCCGACTTTTTGCAGCCGTATGGACCATAGCCCGCCAGGCTCCTCTGTGCATGAGATTCTCCAGGAAATAATACTGGGTGGGTCACCTGTAAAAGTATGCACTTTAGCTAATTAAACAAACAAACAAACAAACACATACACACACACACACACAAACCTCGAGGCATACACTGGCTGGAGATCAATTCCTCTGACTTCTTAAATAAAGTAAAAAAAAAAAAAAAAAAATCCTCTGACTTTGAGTCCGGAACTCTTTTTATTAATACTACAAGAGAAGAGGCCACATCACTCTGTATCCCATGGCCTCAGATTTCCACATCATTGACAATTGATAATGGTCAAGGAACTAAAAGGTTTCCTATTGGCAAGAGCCAGACTTTTTCAACTAGATTCTATTTACTTTACATTCCACTCACTCATTTTTGTGGTGGTTTTATGATAAAGTAGGTGTGAAACATTCTATTGCATCTAGGTGCCTTATGAAAGGTTTTTCAAGTGCTGATTTTATTAAAATATACATTAATACCTTTGTAATTTTGAAGGACTAAAAGCTTTTAAAAGCAGCATAGCTAGAAAATGGAATAAAAGAAATTTATTATTCTTATTAAAGAGTAATATATACATAAAATATTGTGATATTCATAACCTTTTTTATAAGACTCAAATAAATATTCTACAAAATGTTTACCTAGAATAAGTTGTCACAGATTGTGTCAGATCTTACAGTCAGGAGTCTAGCATAGGTGTTTCAGATATCTACCACAACTGCAGTTATTCAAATGGCTGACTCTGCTCTAAGTTCACTGGACTGAATTATGGTGTCAGAGAGTATTTGGCTCCTCCCACTAGCCTGATTATACAGCACTTGATAACATGGGCCAGTTGGCTTCTTTCTCGTCCCTACGAGTTCCTATGGCGGCCTGAGAATGTGTAGATAACAATACTCACAGCAATGCAAAATACCTTGAAGTTTTTCAGTCCAAGCCCAAAGCCAGTGCTACATCCAGAAAAAAGACAGAAAATCAAAGAATGTGGCTCAATTACAGACTCTCTTTATGTACCTGTCTCCTCAGTATGTTATTGGCTCAGTTTGGATATCTGGAACTTCTAAAAATGACAGAGGAATATAATTTTTAAGCTTTTTAAAATTGTGGGAACTTTTGAGACTCTGATGAATGCTTTGGATGGTCTTTTCAGAAACAAAAAGAATGGACAATCACACTATACTTTGACTTCCATGTTGGTTTCTCTGACATTCCTAAAGCCATGGATGCCAAGGTAAGGTTGTCCATCTTTGGGGTTATTCAGAAATCCCTCTGTACTGGATCTGATTTAGAGTAAAGAGTGGGCTCTTGTGGGTTCCTTGCATACCATGTGCATCCAGTGAATGTTTCTGAAAAGAGTAGCACGAGGGATTTGATGAGCTGTGCTAAAATGCACATGGCATATATAGCATCAATCTGAATCCATCTGAAATGTTGCAATATATCTGCCATTTAAGACCTCCAAAAACATGAGAGCACTTTTTTCCCAGGACTTTTGGATCAACTTTATGTAGTCAAACAATTCAAGTTTCACTTTCATTCCTTTCCATAAATAAGAAGAGAGAAAAAAAAAAAACTGAATAAATCCCAAGTGTGTAAATTCATTCTCTAGATATATACTCAGTGGATTTAATGAAGCAATAAGCCATTGATGCAAATATTGATATGGAAATAAAATTAATATTTCTAGTGTATTAATAATATACTTTCATTTCTACCAAGGGAAAAAACACAGCAGAACAAGATTTGCTTCTTTTCTGAGTAATTGCAATACCTTACATGTATTTTTATTACTGAAAATGTATTTGTTGAAGAAGAGCATCCCTGAAGTTAGATATAGTTTCTAACTATAAAACTAAAAATCCAGTAATTTGAAATATGTATTTTTCTCATTTTTAATAATCTCTAGAAAAATATATTAAAAAATGACTAAAAATGAATGTTAACTCATGATGAGAACTTATTAAAACTTTTGGTCTCTGTTACATGCTTACTCATGTAACAGCACTCACACATTTTCCAGAGCACTCACGACATTATACCATATAAATTTAATATTTATCATTATGCTTAAAGTGGATTTTTACCAGTTTTGTTCACTGATATTCATACCTGCCTAAACACTGCTTCATGCTTAGAAATCATCCAATAAGTATTTGCTCAATGAATAAATTATTTCTTTCATGTATATTTCAATTATGGGTGGTTGTGTTTATGATAAAGGTGAGATATTACACACATACTGTTTTTAGGGTTTTTGTACAATTAAAGTTTTGGAGTCTGTATTAAACTTAATTACACTTACCTAACAAGTGGGAAATGACCAATAATTTGGGGTCTTGTCATTTCTAGAATCATCTACCAAAGATATCATCTTTTATAACCTGTACCTTGTTAACTGATTATCTTATGTGTAAGTACTTTAAAATCTTCATATTATTTATGTTTTTTTCTTCCTGTGAAATAGGAAAGAAGTTCACCTTCACGGTCTACTCATACTATCTCTTGGGGTCAGACTATGTGGTAATCTATTACTGGCTCCTGACAAAGGGTTCAGTTCTGGCCTCCATAAGAGTTCTCTGATCTATAATCTCTTCCCATTTTCTTTGTCAGCATCTTCATCGTATACTCATTATTTTTCACTTAAACCAATATAAGTGGCCCTCTCCTTTCTCGAGTGCATATCTAAGTGTCTATTATACGCCATGCACTGCCCCACGTCTGTCTTTTCCACCGCCAGTTTCACAGCCACTACATCCCCATGCACCTGTGACAAGCTGATTTCTTGAACCACAGTACTCATCATAACCCTCTTCTGCCCACAGGCCACCTGGGGAGAAAGGATTAACAGCAGGCTACACATTTTCTCCACGGGAAGATGTTTTTAGGTGTAATCTCTTCAGCTCTGTTTATTTGAAAATGCATTGGCAGGGAACAGTGTTAGTAGATTCAGTCATTGTTTACTAATTGGCAAACTACATCTCTACTGGGAGGACTCTGAAAGAACATATAGATCCTGGGGATCTATGAGACAAAAGTTGTACAAAAACCTGCTGGGAAATACAAGGCTTGTCTTTCCTGTGTGATGTTCGTTGTTAAAAAGCTTGGCCCTTGAGTTGGCCCATCCTCGACTCTCAGAGGTGGTCATTTATGAGCCTTGCCCGTGTCAAGGTGGCTGCACCCGCTCATGTGGACTCAACCCTTTCAACCAACCTCCCTCTTGTGGGGTTTGGACAGCAGAGCCTGGACAGTGGTAAGAACTCTGAGGAAACTTATGGAATGAAGTTAGGCCTATAGATTCTCTTTCCATTTCTTCCTGGAAGTTACATAAATCTGGTACAGGTTCCAGTCAGTTGCGCCCTAAAAAGGCCAATTTGAAAGATAAGATCGCGGGCCAATTTGTAGGATAGGTGTTGCAGCATCAGCAGTTCTCTCATCGTCTAGCCATACAGCCTGGCGCATACTACATCTAACCAGACAACAACTTTCTTTCCCTTTCTTCTACAAATCTAATCTCAATGTCTGTACCTGAAAGTAAAATGCATTACAATCTGAGAATCAATATAGACTCCAAGAAACTTGTGGAGAGCATCAAAATCTCATACATTTTGTAACTCCTCTATCCCTTACACCCAGTACTTGACATACTTTGAGTTCTCGATTTTTTATGGGAATGAATTATCCACAGAGAAATACCTTGGGATGGAAAATTCAATGAACCCTGAAGAATATCAGGAAACCCCTTACTGAATGACTCCAGAGTAATAAACATGAAGAATCAGTCTAAATACAATCATATAGTGATCATTATGTAAAGTCATAGAAATTTAGATTTAGAAAGAATCTCTCCATGTTACACTATCCAGTCTTCTACTTATTGCTGTCATCATTAAAAGTCCTGATCAAGAGATTCATCATTTATGTTCTAATTAACTTTTTAGATTATGAGTTAATCATTATTTAACTACTTCATGAAATAATCTGTGTAACAGCTCTAATTTCTATAATTTGCTTCCAGTTACTTTATTAATATTTGTTTCTTAGGAATTTTTAATCCATTTTCTTTTTTTGTTTTTTTTTTCCTATAAAATACCCTTTTCCAGTTGATACATCTATAAATATTTTAGAGATAGTTTCAGTATTTTCTTCTATACTTCTCCTTTGAACAACATTAAATATAAGACATGATTTCCAGACTCCTTGCCATCTGGCTGCTTTTTTCTAAACTTGTTCTGTTTGAATATTATCCAGCTTAAATGTATTTCCAATCACCAATGTGAGTGGAGATTTTTGTTGTTGTTGTTGAAATATAGATAACTGTGTGCAGATAATTTTCAGATCTTTGTCCTTTGCTTCTGGGCTTACCCGTATTTTAAGGCTTAAAATGTTCTCTTAAGGGGCCATCATATTTTACTGTTATCCTTCCCTCCAAGCCAATTTCCAGTGCCAGTTCTGGAAAGGAAAAATGGTGCTGGCAAGCTTCTGCTGGTTTCTAGCTTAAGGCTGTGTCTGACTATCTGATATGGATTGATCTTATCTAAGTAGACATGCCATTGCAGCTCCTCTGATGGCTTTACTCATCCAGATGGCGAATTCACTCTTGGCCTGGTACAGAGGGACTGCCCTAAAAGAAATGGTAATACATGGTAATACTTCTCTGGAATCCAAATGTGCCTTGGCAGGAATGAAACCCTGAGGCCACCCTCTGGGGCTTTTTCTTTCTCTTTTTTTCAGAGCATAGAGGTGGGAGGCACTCCAGAATTACTCTTTTCTACAATGCCACAACATTGCCACATGCTTGAGTGTATACATTGAGACTGAAGATTAGAATTTTAATTCTGGTCTTGCTAGTAATTATCCGATTTGGATTAAATACAGTGCCCTGCCACCAACCAATCTCTCCCTTGCCTCAACTGCATTATCTGTGAAATGCAAAGGTCTTTCTAGTTGTAAATCTCTGTGTCTGTCTTAATCATTTTGTGACTTAACATTGGTTTTTCTCACTTTCAGGATGTGTACTTGGCAAATGCAGTCATTCTGAAACCAACTGCTAAAAGGCCATGTTTACACTGACCCCTAAAGGAGATGGATAGCACACACACAGTCATTTGCTATGAATAACTCTCGGGGAGTATATGAATAAATTTCAGAGCATGCAAGGTAATTCAATCCCCAGTTTCTTCTCTTGCTTGGTGTGCACAACTCCATTCTGACAGATGACACTGCCAAAGGTGTGGGCAGAACAAACAAGGAATTGTGTGACAGAAGAGAGCAGTACTGTGGAGACACCAAACACAAATAGAGAAGGAGAAAACACCGTTAATGATCTAAGTAAAACCAAAAAGCAAAGGAAACAGCATACGCTTAAATGGTAAGTTAAGGAAGCTTTCTGCCACTGCCTGGCAGCATATCCTCTAAAGGAAATTAGTTGCAAATCATCACCATTAGAGCTGGTAGCACAGAGGTGCAAAACAGTTCCCAGTAAAGGGAAATGAGGCAGGAGCAGGAAAACCCAAACTAGAAATAGAAATAATGACAGTTTTACCAGAGGACAAAATGCTACATCTCTTTTACTAGACTAAACTAGAATGTTAACACTGTTTCTGCAGTGTTAGATGCAATAGTGAGGCATTGGTATTCAAACCTCTTGTCAACGCCACTCTTTCATTTGATCATGACACAAAGGAGAAGAATGGAGAAATTAGGGATGTATTAGAAAAAACACGAAGAATTGGGAATGGAAAGGGTGACAAGCTTAAACTGCTTATACTCCTAGCCTTCCCCTTGCAAAAGACTTACATTCATCTGTCTGAAACCACTGAGGAAACACGTTTTACATATAAATAATAGACTAGCTATAGTAAAGGGCTTTGCCTATCTCAGTACATAATGATAGATGAAATCTACTATCCCACACATTATAGACAGTTTCTAAAAGTGAACTATTCATAACACTATTTATTTACGGAGGCTTTTATTTCTTAATTAGTCATGTGTCAGGACTTAGGGCAGGCTGCCCCCAAATTTGTCAAACTGGCATATTGATTATTTTGAATTAAAGTTACTTGAGAAACAGCTGGTGCAAGAAGGATGTTCTGACCCTCCTCTCTGTCTCTCTGAAAGCAGGAAATAAATCTCTAATTGAAAACACACCCTGCCTGTATCAAGAGGTCTAGAGACATTCTTGTTACTAGAGATAAGGAATTCAGGGCAGAGAAGGTTGTAAAAAGAAATCTTGTTATATCTTTACTGATTTATTACCCCAAACCCAAACTCTGTTTGGATTCTGTACTAATTATGCAACCAAGCTTAATTTGTCTTGTCTACTATTGCTAAGTCACTTCAGTTGTGTCCGACTCTGTGCAACCCCATAGACAGCAGCCCAACAGGCTCCCCCGTCCCTGGGATTTTCCAGGCAAGAACACTGGAGTGGGTTGCCATTGCATTCTCCAATGCATGAAAGTGAAAAGTGAAAGTGAAGTCACTCAGTCATGTCTGACTCCTAGCGACCCCATGGACCACAGCCCACTAGGCTCCTCCGTCCATGGGATTTTCCAGGCAAGAGTACTGGAGTGGGGTGCCATTGCCTTCTCCAATTTGTCTTGTCAGTTCATTACAAATTTATTGTTTTTCTGTCTAAAAAGTATAAAAGCTGCCTGCTTTGGCTATATTTTAGGTCTTGTTTCTATGAGAGCTCCATACATTCAAATTAAATCTGTGTTGTTGTTCTTTCTCCTCTTAATCAATTTTGTATTAATTTAATAACCAAAAAAATTCAAGAAGCATTGGGGTGAGGAATTGGGGCAGAATTTCCCCTAATTCCAATAGAGATAAAAATACAAGATAAATTTACCATTTATACTCTAGGTAATTATGAGACTATTATCTTGAATATTAATTTCCTGTTGAGTTACACATACTGTTATTAGTGTGAATATTCTAAAAAATGCAAATATATAGCAAAAATGGATGTGCTAATAATTTAAAAATCATAACACTATATTTAATTAATTAATTTTTAACAATATATATATATGTTTTTAAACTAGGAACCACTGTCTCTTAAGAAAATATAGTTATATCAGTCAAGTAAATTACAATATTTCCTAAATTAGAATATCCAAATAATGTATGAAATATCCACTAAAAACTTTTACTTTATTTGTTTATTTAACTGCTATTAATAACTCCCTTTTCCAGATAAGGTAAGAGTATATATAAGTAAGCATGCTTCTAGATATTCCTTTAAAAGAAATATTCTTAATTTTTTGTAAAACGTATTAAATATTACAAAGTAAATAGCTATTTAAATACTACCACTACTATACTTCACTTGTTCAGGATTCCAATACACATCAGTTAATAAATTGCTCCCTAAATATTGATGGTTTTCCTTAAAATTCATACCAATTATAAAGTAAAATGAAAGTTTTAGAGTATTTTTGCTATAAGGAGATGTTAGTGACTCTGACTTTTATTTTTAGTTGCTAAATACATTATGGAAATCCCATATGATTAGTGGTTTTGTTTTTAAAAAATTTTGTATGGGATCTCTAGCTCAGCCATTTTTATGCCATCTTTTCTTTAGTCACAAATATAGCTGTGTACTTATTAATTAAACACCTCAAACAACCATTAGGATATAATGGAATCAAAAGCAGTGTTTTGTAATAACTTGAAAAACTTTGGTCATAGGAGAGATTTAGAGAAAAGGAAATTTTAACATTTAAACTTAACTGGGCCAAATATAAGAATTATTATCTCCTTGAAATACTAACAATAAATCCATATTGCTGACTTGGTTTGGCAACTACAAATGCATTGACTCCACACAAAATAAACATCTTTGTTATTATCCAGTATTTAATGACAGCATTGATCTTCTTATATATTTTCACCAATCTACTTTCCTAGAATTAATTACTTGCATAAGTCAGAAAAATATCTGTGAAAGGATGCAAACATTGCATTCGATTGATCAGTTGATACAGATTTAGAAGCGCTTCTCAGCATCTTCTTCACACTTTTCAAATGTACATGTTTGACCCATAACTTATGAACATCACAAGGTAGCCTGGATGTAAACTTTTAATATGAACTATGCTCTTTTGCAAACATTGCTGCTTTCAAGTTGGCAAGGTGCATGTACTAACTATGATATAGAGTAGGGGTCTGGTGATTTTATTTATTTATTTTCTGTGGTTCCAAGGACTTGTCAGCAAATAATTCCATCAACTGGAAGTTTACTGTCAGTTTTTCCATCAAATTCCATGGATTTCAAATTATAAAGAAAGAGAGATGATGTTCAATAGAATGTTCATATGCATGTTGAGTTTGACCATTTGAGTATTCATAAGGTCAAAAGTGTTTCAATGATAATGCCTGAGCCTTGGCAATGAACATAATTTAAAGTGCTTAAATACAGCAGACAAACCATTTTTTGATAGAATATGATTATTTAATTATGACAGAGTTTGCTAAATTAAAGCAAGGGATCTGTAGTAGGAAGTTAAGACTCTGATGCTGGGAGGGATTGGGGGCAGGAGGAAAAGGGGATGACAGAGGATGAGATGGCTAGATGACATCTCTGACTCGATGGACGTGGGTTTGGGTGAACTCCAGGAGTTGGTGATGGACAGGGAGGCCTGGCGTGCCGCGATTCATGGGGTCACAAAGAGTCGGACACCACTGAGTGACTGAACTGAACCCCATCTCTTCCTGTTGCAAACACATACACACACACACACCACTGCTGTTGGATTGTTGGTGATACAATTTTCAATATTTGGTCATATAAGTGATTACTCAAAATTAAACTAATTTAATTCCCCTCTATATGGAAAACAACAACATATGAAGACTCTTGGATTTAAACATTAGAAATCATTTGCTCTTCCCCATTTGTCTTTCTCTTTTAAAACTTTGAACCTATACAAACATATTTCATATCTAAAATATATTTTCCCTCATTTTTTTGCCTTTTTCCTATGACAATCTTTCGGAGAAGGCAATGGCACCCCACTCCAGTACCTCTTGCTTGGAAAATCCCATGGATGGAGGAGCCTGTTAGGCTGCAATCCATGGGGCCGCTAAGAGTCGGACACGACTAAGTGACTTCACTTTCACTTTTCACTTTCATACATTGGAGAAGGAAATGGCAGCCCACTCCAGTGTTCTTGCCTGGAGAATCCCAGGGACAGGGGAGCCTGGTGGGCTGCCATCTATGGGGTCGCACAGAGTCAGAAACGACTGAAGTGACTTAGCATGACAATCTTTGCATCATGTAAATGCTATACTACCCTTAAAGTTTCCCCTGAACTTCTTAGTCCCCAGAAAGTGTTCTCTTCTGATTCCTTATAATAATAACTTTTCATCTAACCCACTCATATATCTCATCTTATAATAATAGTTTGACTTTTTACATCAGATAAAACTTGGTCTTTATCTGCCTTTTGAGAAATCTGTATACAGGTCAGGAAGCAACAGTTAGGACTGGACATGGAACAACAGACTGGTTCCAAATAGGAAAAGGAGTATGTCAAGGTTGTATATTGCTCCTGCTTATTTAACTTATATGCAGACTACATCATGAGAAACGCTGGGCTGGAGGAAGCACAAGCTGGAATCAAGATTGCTGGGAGAAATATCAATAACCTCAGATATGCAGATGACATCACCCTTATGGCAAAAAGTGAAGAAGAACTAAAGAGCCTCTTGAAGAAAGTGAAAAAGGAGAGTGACAAAGTTGGCTTAAAGCTCAACATTCAGAAAACTAAGATCATGGCATCTGGTCCCTTCATTCCATGGTAAATAGATGGGGAAACAGTGGAAACAGTGGCTGAATTTACTTTTGGGGGTTCCAAAATTACTGAAGATGGTGACTGCAGTCATGAAATTAAAATATGCTTACTCCTTGGAAGGAAAGTTATGACCAACCTAGAAAGCATATTAAAAAGCAGAGACATTACTTTGCCAACAAAGTTCCGTCTAGTCAAGGCTATGGTTTTTCCAGTAGTCATTTATGGATGTGAGAGTTGGAATATAAAGAAAGCTGAGCACTGAAGAATTGATGCTTTTGAACTGTGGTGTTGGAGAAGACTCTAGAGAGTCCCTTGGATGGCAAGGAGATCCAACTAGTCCATCCTAAAGGATATCAGTCCTGGGTGTTCACTGGAAAGACTGATGTTGAAGATGAAACTCCAATACTTTGGCCACCTGATGTGAAGAGCTGACTCATTGCAAAACACCCTGATGCTGGGAAAGATTGAAGGCAGGAGGAGAAGGGGATGACAGAGGATGAGATGGTTGGATGGAATCACCGACTCAATGGAGATGGGTTTGGGTAGACTCTGGAAGTTGGTGCTGGTCAGGGAGGCCTGGTGTGCTGCGGTCCATGGGGTCGTAAAGAGTCAGACACGACTGAGCAATTGAACTGAACTGAACTGGATTAGAAGTCTTACAGGCAGGTGCCCAGTCTTATATTTCTTAGCTGTCTTCAATGTCCACAAGGAATGTCATAGACACATTTAAGATTTTCAACTTATTGCTGTTTGAAAAGAACTTCTTATGGTACATAAGGTCTGTGTAAGGAGGGATATATAATGTTTTTGAAACATTTGTTTCTCAAAGCCTAGACAAACTGCTTAGGGAGATAATTCTTATCAGGAAATTGATTTTTATATAGCACACTCTAATAAAAGCATAAAGTTTTATGGGGACTTAAAATACAAATATACATATAAATCATTTAATGTGGGAGATAAGGGTGGCACTAGTAAAGAATCTGCCTACCAATACAGGAGATGCAAGAGAGGCTGGTTAGATCCTTAGGTTGGGAAGATCCCCAAGAATAGGAAATGGTAACACACTCCAAGATTCTTGCCTGGGAAACACCATGGAAAGAGGAACCTGGTGGGCTATAGTCAGTCCATGGGGTTGCAAAGAGTCAGGCACCACTGAGCACACACACACACACACACACATACAATGTTATCAAGGAGCCCTCAGCAATGTGTCAACACTGGGGCTATACTAATCTATAGTCATTTTAGAAAGGTGGGGTCAAGATTATACTTGATCAATTAATGACCACGTGACTTTGGATGAGTTTCTTAAATCCCTAATTCTCTATTTTTAAAACATAGATAATAATAGGCTCCTTAACTATCTCCTAAGTACCAAGTGATACAACATATGTAAAATCCTTCTAAACCACAATACTCTACAGTGTTTTATTTTAGGTGTTATATTATGATGGTCAGAAAAAAACAAAAAAAAAGTTCAGTGATTACATCAGCAATGCTTTTTCTCATGTCTAGCTAGCCTTTCTGAAGTATAAAAACACATTCTTTTCATATTTATTTCAACAGTACCTATTATAATGTCAATCACTCTACTGGGAATTCCGTAATAGATTTTCAATAAAATAATAAGCTAACCCAAATTGTATCTCTTCTATATTGTGAGAGGGACTAAGTAAAATACAGACATATATAAAGTAAATAGATCTATGTTAGGGCAAAATTGAAATCCATGAGTAAACTTAATTTTGCTTATCATATATTTGTCTATCACTAAACCAGAGTTATAACACATTCACATACTATTTTACATTAATGGCAAGGCTGAATTTACAGGTATTTTTAGATACTGATTTTAATTTTTCTCCAAGTATCACCACTTGGACATAATACTTGATCATTTAGTTCAGAGGTCAGCAAACTTTTCTAGAAATGTCTAGATAATAATTATTTCATGTTTTATGAGTCACAACTACTCAATTCTGCCCTACACTGTGAAAATACCCATAGATATTTTCATGTAAGAAATGGGTGTGGCATGAGATCATTGGATGACATCACTGACTCAATGGACATGAGTTTGAGCAAACTCAAGGAGATGGTGAAGGACAGGGAAACCTGGCAAGCTGTAGTCCATGGGGTCACAAAGAGTTGTACACAACTGAGTGACTGAACAACAACAATGTTAAAATAAATCTCTATCAACAAAATTTGTTCCTCAGGCTGTAGTATGCTCACCTTTGTTTAGTTCAACAAAACATGCTTAGAACATAATAGCTTAAGCACTCAGAAATTTGAACATGCATAGAAAATCTCAATAAGCGCCTCAGCTTTCTGGGATTAAAAACACACCGGACAATGTCATGAAGATGCACAGATTTAAACTACAGTCATAATTTGAAATAGTGTGGAGAACTTGACTCAACCTAATATATAGAAATCAATTGTTAGGATCTCTGGAAAACAATTAAAGATAAAAACAAATGATTCAACTCTAAATTTATAGGAGTTCAGAAAGGGTTTAACACACTGGTAGTACTTAATAACAGCTGAAAAAATTGTTAAATCTCATAATGACAAATGAGAAGTCTAATATTAAAAGGACTAATGGTATAATTTGTATAAAACCTACTGTAGACTTATTTTCAGTTTTAGATATATGTGGTAATTCTGTTTAAAGACAGCACATAACAATCCACCATCAGTTCTACACCATATGGCAGTCTTGTTTCCAATAGTATCTTAGAAGTTGTCAACAGAACAACCCAACTCTCTTCTCTTTTGCAGTCACTTTGATGGCCACTGTAAGGAACTCCATAGTCTGGAGCTTAATCTTTATGTAGTAATTTAAACTACTGGTTGCCTCAGTGCTATGAAATGGAAAGTAAATCTATTTCAGATCAGACAGTTCTGTGCTTGGCTCCACATCCCTGTCCCTTTCTGAGGACAGAGCTTGGCTTTCATTTTAGGCACATGAAGAGTTTCTTCCTGGTTAGAGAATTGAGGTTAAGTTTATTAAGCATGCAAGTCCCATATTCAACATCTATAATATTGATGTTGAAGGGATCGATCACAGCTCTTCAAAAAACTTTTTAGCCTGTTCCTTGTTGTGTTTTGTTTGGGATACAAACAAAATACAATATTTTCATTTTGTAATAAACAAAACAAAGACACCCAACTCTGTGGCAACCATTCTTTTGAAAATGTGATTTCAATCTAAGAGGTCCTGGATTCAAACCTCAAATTGAGTCTTTGCAGTTTAAATGACCTTTCTATGCATAAGTTTATCCATCTATAAAATGGGTCTTAATAACATACTAACTAAATTAACACAAAAAAATCTTAAAGCAGTTCCCATTTTTAGGGGAGAATAAGATGCTGGTCCTCTGTCTCTCAAAAGACTCAAACTTAACTAAGTCCTCAGCAATATTATTTGCAGACCATTGAAGTAAACTTCTAAAAGCTTATTTAAGTTACTGGGAGAAATATTTTTAAGTAAAAAACAAACCACTCACCAAAATATGAACATTGTTTTTTCTCCCCAAAATGTTTTGAAGTTATTTCTTTTTAGAACTAAAAGTAATGCAATATACATAATAGTTAGCTAAATGTTACACTTTCTAAAAACTAAACTTTATACACTCATGTATACATGTTACACTCATTTTTTCTTCTCCCAAATGGAAATGTTCATCTACACTGTGGCTTAAAGACAGCATTAGGATTGAATTTTCAGTCTTTCAAATTTTGAATTTACACAAAAGTAATAACTTACAAGTATGATTACTAGGTGTTCCAATTATGCATTTTTTTAAACAGCAGCTGCTGAAGAAATGGCAAACTGCTCTCAATATTAAACCTTTAGAGTGTAGTTTATTCACTATACCACTATACCCACAGCTTCCTATCAAACTTGGGCAAGGAAGAGCCTGGAGAGAAATCTAGTAACACTAAGAGACAGATTATAACTGATCATCTAGAGTACCATGAGAGCTTTCCAAAATATCTCTTTACAAAACACCCAGAGGAAATTAAGTCTCATCTTGCTTTGTAGGTAGAAACAAGTGATCTAATGCTTTATAACTGAATGTACTAGTAGAAAATGACTGCTTAGTCTTGCAACAGCTATTATGAGTTAAGCATTTGGCACCACAGGAAAAACAAACAAGCATTTCCTGTGAAGGAAAATAGGAAGTATCGTGGTAGCTTTAGCTAAGCTTCATGGGATAACTTTGTGGAAATGTTTATAAATTTGCACTTAAATGTAATAACTTATCATGTAGGTGTAATCTTTTGAAGAGTACAAATATAATCTACTTCTTTTCAAAGGTATAAATTCTTCACAAGGTACAACCAAATATACTTCAATATGTCAAAATATGTTTGCAATACTTTAGGATATATTTCTTTAAGGCAGTATAGACAATTCCTAAACTATAATTTATATATTAAACTATTTATTAATTTACTTATTCAACTAAAATATATTAAATAACAAATAAATAATAATAATAATAAAAGACTATTTATAAGCCTATAGTCCTGATCAGTCATCTTTTTCCATGGAAACAGTGCTTTATAAGATTAATTCCTCATGACAATTCACAAAATGAACTTTACACCTACCAAAGTGCATTGCACTAAGCAGGGCAATTTCATCTCTACCTAACACCAAAATTTACAAAGGAAAAAGTAATTGGAATTTCCACCTGTGATATAAGAAATGAATATGGTTTTAATAGAAGTCATTCTAAAATGCATAAGATACACATATTTCCATACATGTATACTTCAAGTACACTTCCTCTAATTTATGACCAGACAATAGGAAAAAAGATTTAGAAGTCCAGATCCTCTAGAAAATACAAGCTTTATACTGTTAAAGCACAAAGACGGGGAAAAGAAGATATGCTTCCCATAATTCTCTGTCTATATGAAAGATGGTGACTCTAGGTCGACTTCATCTTCAGGAAGGGAAGAGAACTAGAGTGTTACTGAACTCAAGAAGTCTGCAAGATAGGGATAATATTTAAGCATTTCTGATACTTAGTATAAGTTAATCAATCTCTCTTAATTTTATTTTCCTCATATATAAAATCAGAAACTTTTACTTACCTCCCTTTTTGGACTGTTTTCAGTATTAAAAAAAGAATTATACATAAAATGTTCAGCACAAAGGTTAATCATAGAATATACTCACTAAAGTTTGGCTGTGAACAAATACATTTCTTTTTTGAGTGATGGAAATGTTCTGGAATTAGATAGTGGTGATACTTGCACAATTTTGTGAATATATTAAAAAGCCACTGAATTTTACTTTAAAAATGGTGCATTTTATTGAAAACTTCACTGTATAAATTACCCCTCAAAAATAAGAATAGCTATGACTGTATTTTTGACACTGCATATTAATAAAATAAATGGGAATGCCAGACCACCAGACCTGCCTCTTGAAAAATCTGTATGCAGGGCAGGAAGCTACAGTTAGAATTGGACATGGAACAACAGACTGGTTCCAAATACAAAAAGGAGTACATCAAGGCTGTATATTGTCACACTGCTTATTTAACTTCTATGCAGAGTACATCATGAGAAACGCTGGGCTGGAAGAAGCACAAGCTGGAATCAAGATTGTTGAGAGAAATATCAATAACCTCAGATATGCAGATGACACCACCCTTATGGCAGACAGTGAAGAAGAACTAAAGAGCCTCTTGATGAAAGTGAAAGAGGAGAGTGACAAAGTTGGCTTAAAGTTCAATATTCAGAAAACTAAGATCATGGCATCTGGTCCCATCACTTCATGGGAAATAGATGGGGAAACAGTGGAAATAGTGTCTGACTTTATTTTGGGGGGCTCCAAAACCACTGCAGATGGTGATTGCAGCCATGAAATTAAGACACTTGTTCCTTGGAGAGGAAAATGGCAACCCACTCCAGGACTCTTGCCTAGAAAATCCCATGTATGGAGGAACCTGATAGGCTACAGTTCATGGGGTCACAAAGAGTTGGACATGACTGAGCGACTTCATTTTCACTTTTCTTTCCTTGGAAGGAAACTTATGACCAACCTAGACAGCATATTAAAAAGCAGAAACATTACTTTCCCAACAAAGGTCCATCTAGTCAAAGCTATGTTTTTTCCAGTAGTCATGTATGGATGTGGAGATGGCAATGGCACGCCACTCCCGTTCTCTTGCCTGGAAAATCCCATGGATGGAGGAGCCTGGTAGGTTGCAGTCCATAGGGTCGCTAAGAGTTGGGCATAACTGAGCGGCTTCACTTTCACTTTTCACTCATGCATTGGAGAAAGAAATGGCAACCCGCTCCAACGTTTTTGCCTAGAGAATCCCAGGGATGGGGAAACCTGGTGGGCTGCCATCTATGGGGTCACACAGAGTCGGACATGACTGAAGTGACTTAGCAGCAGCAGCAGCATCTATGGATGTGAGAGTTTGGACTATAAAGAAAGGTGAGCACCAAAGAATTGATGCTTTTGAACTGTGGTGTTGGAGAAGACTCTTGAGAGTCTCTTGGACTGCAAGGAGATCCAACCAGTCCATCCTGAAGGAGATCAGTCCTGGGTGTTCATTGGAAGGACTGAAGTTGAAGCAGAAACTCCAATACTTTGACCACTTGATATGAAGAGCTGACTCATTTGAAAAGACCCTGATGCTGGGAAAGATTGAGGGCAGGAGGAGAAGGAGATGGCCGAGGATGAGATGGTTGGATGGCATCACCGACTCCTTGGACATGAGTTTGGGCAAACTGTGGGAGTTGGTGATGGACAGGGAGGCCTGGCGTTCTATGGTCCATGGGGTCTCAAAGACTCAGACAAGTGTAAGTGACTGAACTGAACTGAACACATGTATTTTGTAGTTTTTTTTTTCCTGTCTTGAAATAGTATGGAACCCAAATCTGTAAAGTAGGTTCGACATAGTAACAGCTATCTTGAATTCCATTAGCTTTGCCATAACTTTTCATTATACTATAGCATGTAACAATAGTGGGTGGGACAGGCAACAGGAGGGATTGGAAAAATGGAGTGATAAATGATGATGAAATCAATGAGTTTTTAAAAATTGCTGAGATATCATAATTTAGATGACTCAATATACTTGTTTAGCTAAAAGTAAGTAGGCAACATTGAAGAGGACAAAATAGCACATAACATAATATCCAGGTCAATTAAGCCATCACTAGAGAAGTAGGCACTGGAAAGTTAATAATTTAATCATCTAAACTGCTTGAAATTCAGATTTTACCAGAGCCAAATTCTAAATTCTCCACATATATTAAATGAATAGCTTTGAGTAAAGCAGCTTATTCAGTATGCCTTCTTTTTTTCTAATTAGTCAAAAGGTGATTATAACCTGTGTGCTTCTTGGGATTCATTCAATATACTCTAATGCTCTCCCCCTCCATCTTCTGCAACATCTTCAATGATAAATGCATTCATATTTCCTGTTTGGAGCCAATCACTTTATATCCTAATGGTCTACCTTCTCAACGACACTATAGGCAATACAAGGGCAGAGTTTATGGTACCCGTTGGTTCTATTAGTTACTAATTAGTCTTTGCACCATAGTAATATCTACTGAGTGATTTTTGTGTTCTGGACATCAATAATAAATGGAATCTCCAAGACTAGAACCAAATTTTCTGATTTCTGTTTAGGGCTCATTCTGCCTCCCCACAGTGCCCCTTGAGAGATACAGAGGTTACTCTGTATTAAAACAACTTTGCTGCTGCTGCCGCTGCTGCTGCTAAGTCGCTTCAGTCGTGTCCGACTGTGTGACCCCATAGACAGAAGCCCATGAGGCTCCCCTGTCCCTGGGATTCTCCAGCAAGAGCACTGGAGTGGGTTGCCATTTCCTTCTCCAAAATAATTTGGGGCTAAAACATACAAGAAATGAAAATTCATGCAAGTGTTTTAATCTGTGCTCCCAGACTATTTATTATACCTGGATATCAGGTAAGGAAGTCTGAATGTGTTTAATATCTTCGGAACTTTGATGAAAAATAAAAGGAGCTGTTTTTTGCTTGACCTCATAAAGTGTGAACTAGGCAAGAGAAAATAACTCAATACAGACTAGTACTTCAAGGACAGAACAATCATACTTTTTGAATGTGTGAGTTACTGATCTTCCGTTTCAAAAATAAGATGCAATCTAAAAGATGTTGAAAAAATATTTCAAATTAAAAGTGATTGATGAAATAGTCCATTATTTAGATCTCTTTTTTCACATGACAGGATATGCTAACACATTCAGAAACTAAAGGACAATAGCTACAAGACTGTAAAAGAAATTGCTCAATTGTCTTATTTAGGAATTCAAGGACAGTTCAGAACCATGTTTCTGACTAAAAGTGAGCCTGTGCACCTAATATAGTAGAGATTTTGAGTTCAGTACCTTTATTTCACAGGACTCTGCTTTTCACTTTCCAAATTTGGAAAACATGAGGGTTGTTTTATAAAACTAAGTCAAAGTCTAAATTCCATTGACATACAGTTTAGTCATTATTCATTCCAATAGCAAGAACTTAAGAACATTTGAAATTAACTAGAAAAGCATGCTCATGAAGTACTTTACTCATTCAGAGCCAAATCTGTAATAGCAAATCTTTTAACTTTCTGGAGAAATGAAGCCATGAAACAAGACATTAAAAACCTTTTTTGATTGTTTTTGTTAGCTTATGGAATCTGCTGTCAAAAAAAAAATTCAATGCTATAGGGATACCAAAATATTCACAAAACGGCTCAAAGACTCATATATTCATATATGCATATGAATCAAACCCATTCACTAAGAATAAGACTAGATGAAATACATGACAAAATTTTTATAAAGCAGGCTTTATAACATTGCATTTCATTGATTTTAAAATGCCAAGTTTTCCCACATGTTAACAAGTCTGAACTAGGGTAGTATTTTACAGTCAGTGGAATCTTTGGATTGAGAAAATTTTTTTAGTGGAATACAAAATAGAGCTATATCATACAAAATCTGTATGCAGGTCAAGAAGTACCAGTTAGAACTGGACATGGAACAACAGACTGGTTCCAAATTGGGAAAGGAATATGTCAAGGCTGTATATTGTTACCATGTTTATTTAACTTATATGCAGAGTACATCATGAGAAACACTGGACTGGAAGAAGCACAAGCTGGAATCAAGATTTCTGGGAGATATATCAATAACCTCAGATACGCAGATGATACCGCCCTTATGGCAGAAAGTGAAGAGGAACTAAAGAGCCTCTTGATGAAAGTGAAAGTGGAGAGTAAAAAAGTTGGCTTCAAAATCTTACACTGTTGGTGGGAATGCAAACTAGTACAACCACTATGGAGAACAGTGTGGAGATTCCTTAAAAAACTGGAAATAGAACTGCCTTATGATCCAGCAAGCCCACTGCTGGGCATACACACTGAGGAAACCAGAAGGGAAAGAGACACGAGTACCCCAATGTTCATCGCAGCACTGTTTATAATAGCCAGGACATGGAAGCAACCTAGATGTCCATCAGCAGATGAATGGATAAGAAAGCTGTGGTACATATACACAATGGAGTATTACTCAGCCATTAAAAAGAATTCATTTGAATCAGTTCTAATGAGATGGATGAAACTGGAACCTATTATACACAGTGAAGTAAGCCAGAAAGAAAAACACCAATACAGTATACTAACACATATATATGGAATTTAGAAAGATGGTAACAATAACCCTGTGTATGAGACAGCAAAAGAGACACTGATGTATAGAACAGTCTTATGGACTCTGTGGGAGAGGGAGCGGGTGGGAAGATTTGGGAGAATGGCATTGAAACATGTATACTATCATGTATGAAACGAGTCGCCAGTCCAGGTTCGATGCACGATACTGGATGCTTGGGGCTGGTGCACTGGGACGACCCAGAGGGATGGTATGGGGAGGGAAGAGGGTGGAGGGTTCAGAATGGGGAACACATGTATACCTGTGGTGGATTCATTTCGATATTTGGCAAAACCAATACAATAAAGTTTAAAAATAAAATAAAATTTAAAAAAAAATCAACATTCAGAAAACTAAGATCATGGCATCTGGTCCCATCACTTCATGACAAATATATGGGGAAACAATGGAAACAGTGACAGACTTTATTTTCTTGGGCTCCAAAATCACTGTGGACAGTGACTGCAGCCATGAAATTAAAAGATGCTTGCTCCTTGGAAGAAAAGCTATGACCAATTTAGACCACATATTAAAAAGCAGAGACATTACTTTACCAAGAAAGGTCTGTCAAAGCTACTGTTTTTCCAGTAGTCATGTATGGATGTGTGAGTTGGACTATAAAGAAAGTTGACTGCTGAAGAATTGATGCTTTTGAACTGTGGTGTTTAAGAAGACTCTTGAGAGTCTCTTGGACTGAAAGGAGATCCAACCAGTCCATCCTAAAGGAAATCTGTCCTGAATATTCATTGAAAGGATTGATGCTGAAGGTGAAACTCCAGTACTTTGGCCACCTGATGCGAAGAGCTGACTCATTTGAAAAGCCCCTGATGCTGGGAAAGATTGAAGGCAGGAGGAGAAGGGGACAACAGAGGATGAGATGGTTGGATGCTATCACTGACTTGATGGACATAAGTTTGAGCAAACTCTGGGAGTTGGTGGTGGACAGGGAAGCCTGATGTCCTGCAGTCCATGGGGTTGCAAAGAGTCGGACACGACTGAGCAACTGAACTGAACTTAGCATCATACAATCACCATGTTCTATCTTAAACAATAATTTGTGTCTTATAAAAACCTACACAAAAATAAATCTTAAAAAAGAAGTATATTTTTCTTTCTGAAATACAATAGGATAAATGTCTAAGAAACCCAATCTTATTTCTGACAGTCACTGCTGTCATATTGTTTCTATACTCATATTTGGTTCATATTAAATAAGAGACAGGAGAGTTTGATTTCCCCACTGGAAAAACTCAGTGAACAATGGTAAAAATATCAGAAACATTATGTAAGAACTGACCTGGAATTTGAGATGCACAGTAGATATTTAGGTACCATTATAAATTACTACATAGTTTGACAAAGTCTTTCAACTTCTTTCATAAAACAGAAGTAATTATTTTTGTCTTTCTGGAAAGATTAGAATGTCCCAATAGTAAAATATAAATTATTTGAAAGTGTTTCCTTGAGAAGCATTAATTATGTTAGTTACTATATTTAAAATATACCCCTCTATTGACTAATTTAGTACTTAAGTAGTCAGGACTGGAAATTGATTTTGGAATTGTTTTAAAGATAGTGGCAAATAATTAGAGTTATAATTGGATAACAGACACTAGACTTTCCAAATTAGATTGTGAATATTTCTTTCAAAAATAGAAACATGTTTTTAAAATTTTTATTTAGATAAGCTTATATAACCCAAATGTTTTCAAGTTCATTTAAAATGATTATGGTTTGTAATTGTCAACTATATGCCAATTAAAAGATAGAAATGTTTACCAAAATAATTTATTTTAGAATAATTGATTTTTAAACTTTCTAGGGATGATTAGAAAGAAAGGACATTTATTATTAAGAATGCCAGAGAGCATGATCACATAAATCCGTATCCTCTTAATAAAAGAAAATATTTATCTCTCATTTATCTGGATAAACAGGGAATGCGTGCAACTTATTTATTCAAAAGCAGCAGTGTCAGTATGAAACAAGTTCAAAAGAAGTTGGCTAGCAAAGTCTATTATTTTCTTATCAACACTGGAAATCATTAACTGGACATTTAAAAGACCACCCCTAATGACCTTGGCTTCAGAATTAAAATATAATATTACGTTTGTATGGGCCTACATAACCTAGGGTCTATAATGGACATACATTTTGGCCTATACTTGATTCCTGTCCACAGTAAAAGACCAAGAATATGCTGATTAAAGGAACAAAGCATCTTATGCATATTCTGCCAGAGTTCCTTACAAAGTGAAAAAGAAAATGGGGAAGCTTAAGGGAATAGACATGTCTATCGCTCACCTATACGTCATGTAAAACAACAGTGACATAAAAAGCACTGGCTTGCTGTGTCAAGCAAAAATCAGCATATATGTCTGAACAAAATGTCCATGTAGACCACTGGTCTGGTTTCAATACTGTTTGCTGAAGCAGCTTTTGTTTTTTGTTTTTAATATAAATTTATTTATTTTAATTGGAGGTTAATTACTTTACAATATTGTAGCAGGTTTTGAATCCAGAAAAAGTAAGTAAAGATCTCAACTTAACACGGAATTGTAGACTATTCTTTTAGCTATACAACATTTGAATATTTCTCTAAATACTTCTCTGAAAGCATCATTAGAGTAATTTTTCTGCTAAGAAAATACTGCAAGCAGTTTAAATCACAATACTATTGACTAAGATACTTGTACTCAGGGATTTAGAAAGCGCTGTTATTTGTCAAAAGGTGTCCTATAAAAATGTGTTTCTATACGGCTTCCAAACTTGTAAGATTGGATGACTTGGTTTTAATATTTTACTCCTTCCATCTTTCTGTTTATCATATTTAAAAGAATATTTTTCTTCTTCCCTCACATATCAATATTTTTAATAAATATCAACCACCTAAAAGACAATATTATAGTGGTTTAATGTAAAATTACTCACAAAGCAGAGTCATTGTGGGTTGGTGAGCACAGAAGTCTGACATGATTTTCCCAATTCTTAGAACTACTTCAAGATGAGACACTGAAAATCAATCTCATGCTTTTTCTTTTCTAAACAATCATCTATGTCTTAGACTAATCCATAGAAGAGAGCATAGCAAAATAAAATCATTAGAAAGAAATAAATGATACTGCTTATGTTTTCTGACACAGGGCAGGATAATTATCCATAGAAACATGCTATCTCATTTCCCATTTCTGACATTAGTTCTTGCTGTCATATGGAGATATACCATATCCATAATCACGTTTAGTTTAAGTAAAACAAGAGGCTGCAGAACTTGATTTCTCAACAGGAATTGCAGTAAGAAATTAAAATAATGGCTCTTATGGCAAAAGACTGCTGTGATGACAGTAAGCTAATTTTCCAGGCTTGAGAATTTCAAAAATGTTTTGACAACCAACAGTGAAAAGCTTTCATCCTTATTTCACTCTTACACTAAGTGCCAGGTTTTTATGCATTTGTAATCATAGACTTCTTCAAATGCAAGAATATTAGCATTACTGACTTGTTTTCCATTATCACATAAAGGCTCCAACACTTTAGAGTGTCCTACATATGGGTTTAAGCTTCAGTACAATAATAATAATAAACTTCAGAACAGAGTATTGTAAGCCTGAAGGTGTCAGCATAGAGATTTGAAGAAAATAGAAAACTATGCATAATAAACAAAGAGGAAACAGGAATAGGTGAGACATCTGTCATTGTGCTGGTTCTAAATAAAATCATGTATTAAGTCTCACATTGGCACTTCAAATAGTAGAGGAATGTTCTCACTTTAATGGATTTAACTTAAGATATTTTCTTTATTTTTGCAAGGCAAAATCTGCAAAACAGTGAAATATAGGGTAAAAGTGTCCACTGTCAAAGAGATGAAGGATAATAGACTATTTTAATATTTGATACTAAAGTTGGGCCATCAGGAATTTATAATTGTTCCATATTTTACTTCAGAACCCATGAATGCATTGTTCCCATCATACCTGGATGTCATTTCTGATATTTGCAAAGCAACATTAGAAAAATGAATACAGTCTTATCCCTTCTCATTACTCATGGTCACCCTCTGCATTTTAATAGAGAAAAATAGCCAGTTATGCCTTCTCTGCATGTAAGACTGAATGGACAACAAACATGATATTTGAGCAAGAATGAAAACTGAGCTTATATGAAAAGACTTGATCCATCTAATGCATAAAACATGAAAGTGTTAATCTGAAACATTTGAAAACCAAATTTATAGTGATTGCATATTGCATGGTAATTAGTTATAATTAGTCAGCAGTTCACATGAGTTATAATAAAGGTATTATCTTGACACAACCAAGATGTGTTCTCCCACATTAATAAGTATATGTATACATGATAGCAATGGTAATCACGAAAAGCCATTGTCATCATCTACATATACCTGCAGCCATGCAATTAAAAGACGCTTTCTCCTTGGAAGGAAAGCTATGGCCAACCTAGACAGCATATTAAAAAGCAGAGACACTACTTTGCTGACAAAGGTCTGTCTAGTCAGAGCTATGGTTTTTCCAGTAGTCATGTATGGATGTGAGAGTTGGAATATAAAGAAAGCTGAGCACTGAAGAATTGATCTTTTTGAACTATGGTGTTGGAGAAGACTCTTGATAGAGCTGTATTGATCACAGAATAGCAGAGACATCATCTTGAGCAATAAAGAAAATGCCATGCAGGCAATAATGTTCTCTCTTCTAGGTTACAATACTAGAATTGGGTAATGGCCAAGCATATACGGTGGTAGAGAAAGTTACTAAGACAGACTTTCTTATTTGGGTTGTCTCCAATTCCTTTTCGCCTCTTTCTTACTGAATTCAAAAAAACCAAAGTGGTGAAAGTATTCCTCATACTCCTATCTACCTAAAAACAAACAAAAAGGCTGTTCACAAAAGGTTCTCCTATTGTGTCTGAGCATGCACTGTCATATCTCAGCAGCAACAGGTGGCAGTGTCTTCCTGTATCACATCTTTCTCAGACTTGCAGAGTAAAAGGGGAGAATATAGTTTTATTCTAGGAGAAAGACATTGGTCACTTTAAGAAGATATCCTCTTTCAGCCATTTATATTTTCCAAAATTAAATGCTTAAAATGTCCAAGAATTGAGCCATTAATCCCAACTTTATGGATGGAGAAACTACACATTTACAAAGTATGTAACTAATGCAAAGGCATGCAGGCAATAAACTGCAGTACTGGAATTTGAAATCTGAAGTCTGATCATATGGTTAAAGATCAATGTACTTCCACTTTACTTTTTCTACACCCACTATGCAGTATCTTACTCCTTTTTTTCAGGTAAAAAAAAAAAATGGAATCAAGATGCTAAATTCCATAGAGAGCAAAAGCCACTGAGCTAGAATGATGGGAGTATTCTTTCTCCATGTGATCATCTCTTGGAGTATTTCAAACTAGCTTCAGTTATATAAATACATAATATCAGTGTCATTGTAAATAGTTTTGCTTTTGATTTCCATAGTCAGTTCATTGAGGCTAGAAGTTTTCATTACAGTTTCAATTTTAGGATTTTTAAGAACATTGATCTAAAATAGACTTATTTCCCAGGTTCAAATTTCAGAGTGATTACATTAAAGTAGTGTGAACTTCAGCAAATTCCTCAGTGCCTCAGTTTTATCATCCATAAAATATGAACACAAATAATATCCTCAAGAGGGTTGGTAGAAATTAAATAATTTAATGTATGTTATGCCCTTCCCTGCCATATATAATAAATACTATGTAAAAGTTCGGAGAAGGCAATGGCACCCCACTCCAGTACCCTTGCCTGGAAAATCCCATGGATGGAGGAGCCTGGTAGGCTACAGTCCACAGGGTCGTTAAGAGTCAGACACGACTGAGCGACTTCACTTTCACTTTTCACTTTCACGCATCGGAAAAGGAAATGGCAACCCACTCCAGTGTTCTTGTCTGGAGAATCCCAGGGAAGATGGAGCCTGGTGGGCTGCCGTTAAAAGTTTGCTACTGTTTTTTTTTGTTTGTTTGTTTGTTTAATTTTATTTTATTTTTAAACTTTACAATATTGTATTACTTTTGCCAAATATTGAAATGAATCCGCCACAGGTATACATGTGTTCCCCATCCTGAAATTGTGTGAAATTTGTAATTAAGTGAAATTCTATGAGGTTTATGGCCATACTATCTACAAACAAATAAAATGTCAAAAGACTTATTTCACAATCTTTATTATGTTCTCTTGAAATGGCCATCCTAAGCAAATGAGGTGGCAGCATTGGAGGCCAAGTTATAATGGGCTCAGAGTCCTTGGAGTTCTTTGGCTATCTTAGTATGTTAAGCCTTGTCTTTTTAATAATAAAAACAGTCTTATGGACTCTGTGGGAGAGGGAGAGGGTGGGAAGATTTGGGAGAATGGCATTGAAACATGTATACTATCATGTATGAAATGAGTTGCCAGTCCAGGTTCGATGCACGATACTGGATGCTTGGGGCTGGTGCACTGGGATGACCCAGAGGGCGGGTATGGGGAGGGAGGAGGGAGGAGGGTTCAGGATGGGGAACACATGTATACCTGTGGTGGATTCATTTTGATATTTGGCAAAACTAATACAATTATGTAAAGTTTAAAAATAAAATGAAATTAAAAAAAAAAGAGCTTGCAGAAACTCAAAGAAACATAAAAAAAAAAAAAAAAAAGATTGTGGAGTCAGAACAGTTCATCATAGGAAGTCTTAAAGATGCCAAGCTTATCAACTTCTGATTGTCAAAGGAAGGACATGTAACATTAGGATTAAAAAATGAAAGAGATTTGGAGAGTCTTTATCAGAAGTGAGTTATAAGGAAAAAAAATTTTCTTGTGAGTAAATTAGTAAAAAAACATGCAGTGAGCTCTATAACTATTAATACACACTAGCATATTAAAAGATCTGAAAATTTATCCAAGATGAATGATAAAGTGTATAGATACTTTTAAGTCAGTTTTCCCCAAATGTATGTGTGTGTTGTGTGTGTAAATTTTAACCAGCAATACTTGAAAAAAAAATATTTTGGCCATGCTGCAAGGCATGTGGGATCTCAGTTTCCCCACCAGGGATCCAAACCATACCACTTGCATTAGCAGCAAAAAGTCCTGACCACTGGACCTCAAGGGAAGTGTCTAATCAGCAATACTTTTAACAATGCTTCTGAAGAATATATTTTGGGAAAATTTCCCTAGGTTAGACTAAATTCTACCACTGGGCAGGTGGGTTTTCCGAAGGAATGAGGTATAAAATGATAAAAAGCAACAAACAGAGAATTCACTTATTGCATGGCATTTCACTAAATGCCTTTCATGTGTAGACTCAATACTCATAATGATTCGAGGTGTAAGTATTTGTTATTCTCAATTCATGGGGCAAAGAAACAGAAAGTGTTTAAACAACCATCCTAAGATTAGTAAGAAATGTAATTTGACCTAGGCTAGAGTCTAGCTTCAATACTTAGGGATCCTGGGCTCTGAGGTCCATTACTTATTTAGGCAGGGAAGACAAGTGATAAGAGAAGAAATGGTTTGATGGAGTGGATATTCAGGAATAAAAGTCAAGAGGTGAATGGTCTTGAGCCACTGTTGGCTGTTTGCAAGGAAATCGGGAGACATGAAGCATGGAATCATTAGTATTTCAAAGAATTTTTAGAACTCTGAGACTCCTTTTGTCATTATTTGTAGTTTCAATACTAGTAAACAACAAAATAAAAACAAATGCACATGCACAGGTTGGGTGGTAGCAAATGGGGAAGGAAAAAGAATACATATATATATATATATAGAGAGAGAGAGAGAGAGAGAGAAATGAGAGAGAGAGAGAGAATCTTCTATGTGTTACACATCTGCTTCTCACTGAGATGAATTATTTTCACTTTATCCCATGATTTTATACACTGGAACTATTCTGTTTATTTTGTAGAAGAGGAAATTGAGGCTTAAATGACTCAACTTGTCCTTGAGTTGAATAATAAATAAGAAACAAAAGTGACATTTAAATTCAGATGAAACTGACTGAAAAGTTTCTCCTGAAACATAGCCTGAGAAAGTGGAGGCTACAGGAGATGATGCTTGACTCATGAGTGAGAGGAACCCCAAGAAGCAGAGTAAGTGTTAGCAGCCTTCAAAGGAAGTAAAAGTAGATTTCCTGCTGGAATGATGGAAAGTAAGGCAACAGATGTGAAAACAATTTATGTGAAAAAGGAAAGCCTCCTCCACAGGCAGCTAAAATGCAAAACGATGCCCAATCTGGAAGGATAATCTGGAGGAATGACAGTCTTTTCCTATAGCTGATGAAGCATCACCCCAGAATGCAGGGCCTAGCATGTTAAGCATGGTGGTATCTCAGCTTTCCTTCTCTGCTAGATGCTTTTGAAAGAGGTGCAGCCTGAACACCCATAGGAAGTATCTCTGGACCTAGGGAGTTAACACTGACAGGTGAACCCAAGAAGGACTAGCTTAATCACAGAAGGACTAGCTTCCACGATAGACCTCCTTTGTGCCTCCATTTCAGATCAGATAGCCTGCTACTCTCTCCTATGCCATATATTTTAAGGCTGAAAGCAATTACATGAAAATAAAAGCTAATTTTATACCAGAGAACTTATGTGCAATGAAAAACTGATCTCAAGTGCACTCAGTAAGTGTTACATAAAATCCTGAACTTTAACCACAGTAGCACCGTTTTAGTGACTGCACATTATATCCACAAACAACTGCAAATCTATTTTGGGGATAGTTTTAGGTGCTATAAGAGATAGCTTTGGAACATACATGGTTAAAGAAACCCTGCCAATGCCTTAGTTCCAAGGAAGGCAGGTCACATATCACTTAGCTGGCCACCCATCTGCTAAATTTTATAGATATGCTAAAAAAGAACACTTTTAAAGGTACATCTCAATGCTAATTAATCACATATCTTAATTTTACCAAAATAGTAATTGATAATATATTAATAAACACAAGTGCATATAACAATATTTGTTGAGGCCACTTAAAAATGAGACACTTCCCCCAGCCTAACGACATGACAAGTTTGCTTTTTATGCCTTATAAAATCTTCACTCAGCCTCTCTCCTCCTTTTTCATTTTTACAATCCCTATTATTTTCTGAAACTTGCACTAGATCAAGCTATTTCATCTAAAATTTGCCATAGACCCTTCAATATATTCTGCTGCCTGGAGTACTGAGTTTGAAGAAACGTGCCTCGTGAGTAGAAAACAAAAACAATTGTAAACAAAAATCAGATTTAGATGTAGATTATTGCCCAAAGGTGTTGATATAAAAAGAACACACTTTATTATTAATAAAAATTCCTAGAACTAGTATTAATATTATTATAATGATTATTTATTCAGATATAAAATTTTTCTGGTGGTTGCCAGAGAGGAGGGGGTGGGTGAAACAGGTGAAAAGGAATGAGAGGTACAAACTTACAGTTATTAAACAAAAATCAGAGGGACAAACAGGTCATAGTAGCTACATTCTTTGATGGTTTTTGCCATAATTACTTATACTAATAAAATGCTTAGATAATAAGATGTTAATAATATACTAATAAAGTCCAAAACTTATGTACAATTTTATACTCAGGATTTGAGGTGTTCTCACAGATATATATGAGCTCTACACTATCATGGTATTAACAGTAGCATCTATTAACAGTTACCAATTCAATCTGGCATGTGCCCAGTCTATTTCATAAGAGCTTCAAAAATTTCTTTTGTAAAAAGGAGTTTTCAAAATTATACCTACAAAATATCAGAGAGAAAATATAATACCTGCATTCCAGTCCAAATCATATAAAGGAGAAATAACTCATAAAGTGAATCATCTTTTTCAGATAATTTACTCAAACAATTCACCTGCTTTATAATGATTGTACACTCCTCTCTTCATTCATTCCTTCAACAGTCTTTTGCAAAACACTCACTTTGTGTCAAATGTTAAGAAGAATAAGAGTAGGACCTGATTTCTAGAAGCCAATTAATAACAAATTAAAATTCAATAATGCAAATGCCATGATAAAGGGATCACAAAGTGCTGAGGGAATATACAGAGCTATTGTAGCTGAGAAAGACGGGAAAGGCTGAGCAAGAAGCACATATCTTAGCATGGTTTTCAAACAATTTTTACTTACCCAGCACTCATATTGGCTCATGCTTTTAGATACTTTTTCTGGCTTGTCTTTTTTAATTTAAGCAAAGCTAGAACTGCTTCTTCATAACTATCTCTACAGTAAATGATTGTTTCTGATTTTCTTCCCTAAAACCAGGAGTAGGATTTACATTGTCAAGATTATTGTGTTGTATCATGATGATGACTTTAAGCTGAATTATAATATGTATAAATATTTAAGAGCATTGTAGTGAGAAAAGGGTAAAAACAAATAAATGGGGAAAACAACCATTGTATTATGTATAATTAGCAAAAAATAGTAACAAAAGTTTCCCCAGACATCTAAAACAAAATGGAAACTACCCAAGTGCCTCATTAGAGAAAGAGAACAACAAAATTAAATCTCCTTAAAGCCCTTTGTGCTTATATCATTGTATTTTTGTCTAACACATCATTCTGAGACATTCAAAGGGAAGGAGTAAGGTTCACTGCCTCTCTCTCTGATTCCTCCCCCACACTAAGTTCTAATGGATCTGTTTTTCCTCCTTCCTTATGTGGCTCTGAGGTCATAGGGAAGCTGATCCTTACTTGAAGCAAAGAATCAAGATTGGTCAGCTCCTATTTCAGATGGAAGTTTATCATGTTCTTGCTTGGGATTCTCAAGAATTCAGATAAATTAAAAATGCAATTATGGAATTTAATGGCTAGATACTTAAAATAATTGATTTCAGCTTCCTACACACACACACGCACACACACACACAATAAAGATCTACAATAGTAGATGTTACAAATTTTATCTGGTACATGAGAATTATAAATCTTATGCAATGCCATTTATGCAGTTCATCATAGCCAAAATTATTAAAATAACTACAATGAAATCAGTTTGCCATAGTAGTTGTTTACATAATATGCAATTTTTTAAAATACAACTTTCACTGATATTCTTTGTTCTTATGTCTGTCTTTTTTTTGTTGTTTATTTTTAAAGTATACATTTAAGTTACACAACAAGACTTTTTAAGGTCTACAGGATGAGTCAGACATGACTTAGTGACTAACCAATAATAGCACGATGATTTAACATGTGTCACATTACAAAATTATTACCACAATCAAGTTAATTAACACACACATTGCCTCACATAGTTACCACTTTTCATGTGTAATAAGAACAGTTAAGATCTACTCTTGTTCATGTATGGCATTAAACGTTGTTGTTTTATGACAAAATTTTGATACTCATCTGCCAGTTTGTCCATTTATCCAAAAAAGTCATTATTTTTAAATTCAATGTTCAGTGTCAATGCAGTAAAATATTCAAAATTCTTTATTTAATAGGAAACTCTGCTCAGTGGTATGTGGTGGCCTGGATGGGAGGGGAGTTTGGGGAAGAATGGATACATGTATATGTATGGCTGAGTTCCTTTGCTATCTACCTGAAACTGTCAAAACGTGGTTAATGGGCTTCCCTAGTGGCTCAGACAGTAAAGCATCTGTCTGCAATGCAGGAGACCCGGGTTCGATCCCTGGGTTGGGAAGATCCCCTGAAGAAGGAAACGGCAGCCCACTCCAGTATTCTTGCCAGGAAAATCCCATGGACCGTGGAGCCCGGTAGGTTACCGTCCATGTGGTCGCAAAGAGTCGGACAGGACTGAGAGACTTCACTTTCACTTTCACTTTAACATAAAATACAAAGTTAATAAAATGTTTTTAAATCTGACTTGTAGTTGGGGTGATTCACTCTTTAAGAAACAAAAGGTTTACACTGAATTTTAGTATAGACTATGATCCTGCTTTAATTCCTTGTCTCATTTTCTGCCATACTTGTTTCTTGACAGGTGTACTACTGTTGTTGTTGTTTAGTCCCTAAGTTGTGTCTGGCTCTGTGCGACCCCATGGACTGTAGTGAGCCAGCATCTTCTGTCCTCCACTAATGTGTGGAGTTTGTTCAAATTCATGTCTTTTGGGGTGGTGATGCTATCTATTCACATCTCATCCTCCGCTGTCCACTTCTCCTTTTACCATCAATCTTTTTCAGCACCAAGGTCTTTTCCAATAAGTCAGCTCTTCACATCAGGTGGCCAAAGTATTGGAGCTTCAGCTTCACAATCAGTCCTTCGAATGAATATTCAGGGTTGATTTCCTTTAGGATTGACTTGTTTGACCTCCTTTCAGTTCAAGGGACTCTCAAAAGTCTTATCTAGCACTACAATTTGAAAGCATCAATTTCTTCAGTGCTCTGATTTCTTTATGGTCCAGCTCTCATATCCATACAGGACAACTGGAAAAACCATAGCTTTGACTAGATGGACCTTTGTTGGCAAACTGATGTCTGTTTTTTTAATAAGCTGTCTAGGTTTGTAATAGCTTTTCTTCCAAGGAGCAACTGTCTTTTAATTTCATGGCTGAAGTCACCATCCACAGTAATTTTTGAGTCCAAGAAATTAAAAGCTGTCACTGCTTCCAATTTTTCCCCTTCTATTTGCCATGAAGTGACGGGGCCAGTTGCCATGATCTTAGTTTTTTTAATGTTGAGTCTTAAGCCATTTTTTTTATTCACTCTCCTCTTTCATCCTCATGAAGAGGCTCTTTAGCTCTTTGTCCTTTCTGTCATTAGAGTGGTATCATCTGTATATCTGAAGTTGTTGATACTTCTCTTGGCAATCTTGCTTGTGATTCCAGCTTGTGACTCACCTAGCCTGGCACTTTGCATAATGTATTCTGCATATAAGTTAAATAGTAAACAGGGTGACAATATACAGCCTTGATGTACTCCTTTCCCAATTTTGAACCAGGCCCTTGTTCCACGTCCAGTTCTAACTACTGCTTCTTGACTTGCATACAGGTTTCTCAGGAGGCAGGTAAGTTGGTCCAGTATTCCCATTTCCTTAAGAATTTTCCACGGTTTGTTGTGATCCATACAGTGGAAGGCTTTAGAGTAGTCATGAAGCAGAAGTAGGTGTTTTTCTGGAATTTCCTTGCTTTCTCCATGATCCAGTGCATGTTGGTAATTTGATGTGTCATTCTTCTGCCTATTCTAAATCCAGCTTGAACATCTGGAAGTTCTCAGTTCACATATAGTTGAAGCCTAACTTGAAGGATTTTGAGCATAACCTTGCTAGCATGTGAAATAAGCACAATTTAATAGCATATTCAAAAGCAGAGACATTACTTTGCCAACAAAGGTCCGTCTAGTCAAGTCTATGGTTTTTCCTGTGGTCATGTATGGATGTAAGAGTTGGACTGTGAAGAAGGCTGAGCACCAAAGAAATGATGCTTTTGAACTGCGGTGTTGGAGAAGACTCTTGCGAGTCCCTTGGACTGCTAGGAGATCCAACCAGTCCATTCTGAAGGAGATCAGCCCTGGGATTTCTTTGGAAGGAATGATGCTAAAGCTGAAACTCCAGTACTTTGGCCACCTCATGCGAAGAGTTGACTCATTGGAAAAGACTCTGATGCTGGGAGGGATTGGGGGCAGGAGGAGAAGGGGACGACAGAGGATGAGATGGCTGGATGGCATCACTGACTCGATGGACATGAGTCTGAGTAAACTCCGGGAGTTGGTGATGGACAGGGAGGCCTGGCATGCTGCAATTCATGGGATTACGAAGAGTTGGACACGACTGAGCAACTGAGCTAACTAACTAATGGTAATTTGAACACTATTTGACATTGTCTTTCTTTGGGATTGGAATGAAGCTGACCTTTTCCAGTCCTGTGGCCACTGCTGAGCTTTCCAAATTTGCTGGTGTATTGAATACAGCACTTCAACACCATCATCCTTTGGATTTGAAATAGCTCAACTGGAATTCTATTACCTCCACCAGCTTTGTTCATAGTAATGCTTCCTAAGGGTCACCTGACTTCACACTCCAGGATGTCTGGCTCTAGGTGAGTGACCACACCTTTGTCATTATCTGGGTCATAAAGACCTTTTTTGTATAGTTCTTCTGTGTATTCTTTCCACCCCTTCTCAATCTCTTCTGTTTCTGTTAGGTCCTTACCATGCATTCCAATGTTTCAATGCCCCTGCATACTTTGGGCCCTCAAAACACATTTCCTCCCCTTGTATACCTGGAAAACTCCTCTTAGTCATGCTTCAAATATCTGTTCAATTAGTCTCTTCTTTAAAACATCTTTTTAGAACCAGCCTCTCCTCTGCGTCCCCAAATGTTGAAATATACTCTGAAAGAGCATTACATACAGCACTTTATTATGGATGTTTCTTCTATTCTCCATTAGACTGAGGATGCCTTGAGGGGGAGGGTATTTATTTACTTATTTAGGCTCCTCCCCAGCCCAATGCCTAGCACATTAGGCACTCAAATAGTCTTGATGGATGAAATAATAGTCAATGGTCTGTGTTTTGAAAACCATGTTATAATTAACCATGAAGTGAAAGTTAGTACCTATTATTGAAGTATGCTGCTAATTATCTAATCCATTTAGTCTACTTTTGTGATGATTGTCACAAAACAATTTTAATTAGACTGGATAAAATGCTAGACAAAAGTTAAATTGAGAGGAAATGTGATTCCTTTGGTTGCAGGAAGTACACAGGGTTAGAAGACAAGAAAATAAGATTCTTGTCTCTGCTTTTACCCACACTTTATATGATTTTCTATTTCTTCATTTGAAAGCAGTTGAGCTAAATGTCTTCCTAAATATATTGCAACTCTGTAATTCTAACAACTGTTGATTTGCCCATCCCTCACTACCTCTGCCAACATGCACTTGGCCTGTTTGCTACTTTTTAAAATTTAATGTTGTTAATATAAAAACCAGTCTGAATTATTAACGTATTTGTTGTATAATTATATCTCACATGAGCAGTTCCTGAAATACCTGCCCATATTTTCATAACTGAACAGTACAGTGAAAAGCAAAGTGTAACCATTCAGAATCCTAATCTGATAGATGCACCACTACCTAACGATGCCACCATGTAAGCACAAGTCTTCAGGACTCCTGGATGTAGAAGAGCACACACAAAAAAGAAAAAAAACCTCTTACATTTTAAATACTTTTACCTGGGAATGACACACATCACCTTCCCTCACATTTTATCAGCCAAATCAATTCTCAAAGCCAAAAATAATTAAAAGGGGGTGAGTTCCCAGAACGATAAACAGGAACTGTGGTCTACCACACATTCTTAAAACAAACAAGCAAACAAACAAAAAAGCCTACTTTCTTGTAACATATTTCTCTTCCTCCATTCTAATTTGTGCATATTATTCCATGGCATTAAATATAATTCTACGGTGTTCCCAATTAATTTGAATTTGAATGTATGAGTAGATCAAAAATGTTCTAACAAGACTTTTCCTCTACCACTACTTCATGTAGAATACTAGGTTGGTTCCTATTTGTCAATAACATAATACAATTCTCTAAGGGCTCCCTGAAGTACAATTTTGATGTGAAAGATAATCCATTGTATTGTTCAATTGGTCTCCAGAAAGTCATCAAGTTAAAAGTTTATTAACCATACTGATATTTATAGTCTAACTACTGTATATGAGAAGCCAGTCTAAAAAGTCCAGAAGTGTGGGTCCCAGGCAAAATATGGTAGGCTTGCTGATTAGTTCATGGAGTGAGAATAGTAACACAAGACAAAAAAATTACTGAGCTCTGAAAGTGATGAAGAATGTTACAAACTAGTAAGTAAAATCATTAAATTTTATCTTCAGTTCAGTTCAGTTGCTGAGTCATGTCTGACTCTTTGCGACCCCATGGACTGCAGCACGTCAGGCTTCCCTGTCCATCACCAACTCGTGGAATTTACTTAATCTCATGTCCATTGTGGAGAAGGCAATGGCACCCCACTCCAGTGCTCTTGCCTGGAAAATCCCATGGATGGAGGAGCCTGGTAGGCTGCAGTCCATGGGGTCGCTAAGAGTCAGACATGACTGAGCGACTTCACTCTCACTTTTCACTTTCATGCATTGGAGGAGGAAATGGCAACCCACTCCAGTGTTCTTGCCTAGAGAACCCCAGGGACAGGGGAGCCTGGTGGGCTGCCATCTCTGGGGTCGCACAGAGTCGGACACGACTGAAGCGACTTAGCAGCAGCAGCAGCATGTCCATTCAGTCATTTACTCATTTCAATTGTCCTCATTTCTCCAACAAGAGATAATATCAACTTTATTTGCTGTGAGGATACATATGATAATGCACATAATATAATATTACATAAATATAGTATAATCTATATAATATATAGATTAATAGAGTATAGTATTGTAATACCTGACATCATTCCTAATAAAATGTCCATTGATGCCATCCAACCATCTCATCCTCTGTCGTCCCCTTCTCCTCCTGCCCTCAATCTTTCCCAGCATCAGAGTCTTTTCAAATTTTATCTTATTCTAACCAAACAGGTGGACATTCAACGGGTATGTAAGGACAATCTAGATGATAAAATAATATGCTCAAAGGGAGAATGGGAATTTGAGGGATATTTAGAAAAGAGTAATTGAACATTTGATGTAGGACTAATGCTTTTGTTTTTTATTGCTTTAAGACATAGCAGGAAATAAGCAGGAATAGGAATGTTAAGAATATAGAGGAATGTGCATGTCATTTATTATATATGAAATGTCTATATATTCAATCAAAAATGTAAGCAATATCATGCAGAAAGCAAAGAATGAAAGCTACAACAAAAGTTTGGAATTGATATCATAAGGGATAGAATTTTAGTAATGAGGTTGACAGAGAATGGAAAAAAAGGCAAAAGCCCCTGTGAAGGATAAGTTTTTAACTGACTGAATGTAGGGATGAGAGAAAAAAATCACAGATGGACCAAAAGATTGAGTCTGAGGAAAGAGAAAGTATTCAAAGGATTCATTAAAATATAAATTAGGAAGATGTGGGTTTTAGTGAGAACATACAAATTTATCTTTAAACCTTAAGATTAATATGATAATGGAACTAAAAGTAGACTTGGCAGATGGAAACAGAAAAGAGAATACTTGCAAGATACACACACACACACACATACACACACACACACACACACATATATATATATATATATATATGTAAGTTCCTGACCAATTTTGAAAAACATAACCAGGACAAATTATATATATATATAGATAGATAGATAGATAGATAGATATAATTTAGCTCTCACATCTAAAAATATAGGAGATGAATTATATAAATGGATGACATTCTGTAAAGGAAAAAGTGTATTGGCATAACAAAAGAGGGCTGATGAAGGCCCACAAATGGAGAATATGAGGAAGAGGAAGAGACAACAAATATAAAAAACTGCGAATTCTGAGTATGAAAAATATTAGTTATATAGATCCTTCTGCATGAGTAGGCAACTATTTGGATTAGTCTATTTTCACACAGACCATTTCTTGTTGTTGACAGATAGGTTCTAGAAGGGGAACTGGACTTGCAATAAGAATGACCAGGATGTATGAACTCTGCTATTTACTAGCAGTAAAAATTAAGACATGTTTATGTTCCTTTCTTAATCAGTGACCTCATTTCTCCAGCAAGAGATAATATCAACTTTATTTGCTGTGAGGATACATATGATAATGCACATAATATAACATTACATAAATATAGTATAATGCATATATAATATATAGATTAATATAGTATAGTGTTGTAATACCTGACATCATTCCTAATAAAATAAAGCTTTGATATAATCATAATTTGAATCTAGATTCAGGGGGCTTTAATCTATTTATCTACACAATATCTGCTAAATGACTTACATGTAGCAATGTGCTCAATAAATATTTGTTGCATTTAGAACTGGAAAAAGATAGTCTTTGGTACTAGAAAGCCAATTGCAAAAGGTTAAAGTCATTATTCATTCAGAATTATCCCAGAAGACATATTTAAAATTGCCTAAATGTACTTTCATACTGTTCATGGGGTTCTCAAAGCAAAAATGTTGAAGTGGTTTGCCATTCCCTTCTCCAGTGGACCACATTTTGTCAGAACTCTCCACCATGACCCGTCAATCTTGGGTGGCCCTACATGGCATGGCTCATAGTTTCATTGAGTTAGATGAGGCTGTGATCCATGTGATCAGTTTGGTTAGTTTTCTGTGATTGTGGTTTTCATTCTGTCTGTCCTCTGATGAATGAGGATAAGAGGCTTGTGGAAGCTTCCTGATGGGAGGGACTGGCTGTTGGGAAAACTGGGTCTTGCTCTGGTGGGCAAGGCCATGCTCAGTAAATCTTTAATTTTCTGCTAATGGGTGGGGCTGTGTTCCCTCCCTGTAGTATGACACCTCCTTCAAAAGGACTTATGCCAGCACGCTGCTGCTCCCAGGACTGTTGTAGCCAGATTTCCTGAACCCATGGTGGGCCACTGTAGACCTAGGCCTCCACTGGAGATTCTTGGACACTCACAGAGAACTCCAGAAAAACATCTATTTCTGCTTCTGACTAGGCTAAGGTCTGATGTATCAGAATCTAACTAGTATAAAAACATATAGGGAGACATAAATATATTGCTATATTATTTTAGAAACCACAAAGCCGATCCCTTAAGAAAATAAAAAAGGAAGATAAACAGATTTTCTACAAGCAACTTCTTTCTGTTACTGCATTTTGATTTCTTGCCTCTGGAAAGTTCTGTTACTGACAAAAGCTAATTGTATCCTCATTAGGATAGACCAAGAGGGTAAGCAAGCTGATGATAAGCTGATTTTATTGTAACTAAGGACATGCTGTTGCTGCTGCTAAGTCACTTCAGTTGTGTCCGACTCTGTGTGACCCCATAGAGGTAGCCTACCAGGCTCCCCCATCCCTGGGATACTCCAGGCAAGATCACTGGAGTGGGTTGCCATTTCCTTCTCCAATGCATGAAAGTGGAAAGTGAAAGTAGGAAGTCACTTGGTCGTGTCTGACTCTCAGCGACCCCTTGGACTGCAGCCTACCAGCCTCCTCCGTCCATGGGATTTTCCAGGCAAGAGTACTGGAGTGGGTTGCCATTGCCTTCTCCGATTAAGGACATAGATAATGTTAAATTGACTGGCTAATAGATATTTTGGAAGACTCAGTTCAATCACTTAGTCATGCCCGATTCTTTGTGACCCCATGGACTGCAGCATATGAGGCTTCCCTGTCCATCACCAACTCCCAGAGCTTGCGCAAACTAATGTCCATGGAGTCAATGATGCCATCCAAACATCTCATCCTCTGTTGTCCCCTTCTCCTCCTGCCCTCAATCTTTCCCAGCATCAGGGTCTTTTCCAGTGAATCAGTTCTTTACATCAGGTGGCCAAAGTATTGGAGTTTCAGCTTCAGCATCAGTCCTTCCAATAAATGTTCAGGACAGATTTCCTTTAGGATTGACTGGTTTGATCTCCTTGCAGTCCAAAGGACTCTCAAGAGTCTTCTCCAACGCCACAGTTCAAAAGCATCAGTGCTTCAGTGCTCAGCTTTCTTTATGGTGCAACTCTCACATCCACACATGACTACTGGAAAAACCATAGCTTTGATTAGATAGACCTTTGTGGGCAAAGTAACGTCTCTGATTTTTCATGTGCTGTCTAGGTTTGTCATAGCTTTTCTTCCAAGGAGCAAGCATCTTTTAATTTCATGGTTGCAGTCACAATCTGCAGTGATTTTGGAGCCCAAGAAAATAAAGTCTGTCACTGTTTCCATTGATTTCCCATGAAGTTATGGGACCAGATGCCATGATCTTTTTTTTTCTGAATGTTGAGTTTTAAGCCAGTTTTTTCACTCTCCTCTCTCACTTTCATCAAGAATCTCTTTAGTTCCTCTTCACTTTCTGCTATAAGGGTGGTATTATTTGCATATCTGAGGTTATTGATATTTCTCCTGGCAATCTTGATTCCAGCTTACACTTCATCCAGCCAGGCACTTCACATAATGTAGTATGAATATAAGTTAAATAAGCAGGGTGTCAATATGCAGCCTTGATGTACTCCTTCCCTTTTTTGCTTTTTGGAAGACCAAGTTTTCCTAATAAAATTTATCAACTTTTTCAGTATAAGAAATGGAACACAGACACATGTATTAATATAATTATATAGTTACATTGAATTCAGTAAATATTCTCTATCAGCTCCTTATTATTCTAAATTAATTCCTTCTGATAAAATTCTTGACCAAGTTTGAAAAGCATAAACCAGGGCAGATATAATCTATATTTACTTAGGCCACACAAGATCAGATTTTCTACTGAGCTCAGTTCAGTTCAGTTCAGTTGCTCATTCGTGTCTGACTGTTTGCGACACCATGAATCACAGCAAGCAAGGCCTCCCTGTCCATCACCAACTCCCGGAGTTCACTCAGACTCATGTCCATCAAGTCAGTGATGCCATCCAGCCATCTCATCCTCTGTCGTCCCCTTCTTCTCCTGCCCCCAATCCCTCCCAACATCAGAGTCTTTTCCAATGAGTCAACTCTTCGCATGAGGCGGCCAAAGTACTGGAGTTTCAGCTTCAGCATCATTCCTTCCAACGAAATTCCAGGGCTGATCTTCAAAATGGACTGGTTGGATCTCCTTGCAGTCCGAGGGACTCTCAAGAGTCTTCTCCAACACCACAGTTCAAAAGCATCAATTCTTCGGCACTCAGCTTTCTTCACAGTCCAACTCTCACATCCATACATGACCACTGGAAAAACCATAGCCTTGACTAGACGGACCTTTGTTGGCAAAGTAATGTCTCTGCTTTTTAATATGCTATCTAGGTTGGTCATAACTTTTCTTCCAAGGAGTAAGTATCTTTTAATTTCATGGCTGCAATCACCATCTGCAGTGATTTTGTACCTATTATCATGAGTATCTTCTTTGACCCAAGTCATATTTAAGTGAATGTGTTCACTGCTGTTATTGGTACCTGGTGAAAGTTTGAGTGACGGTGTCTCTGATAGTATTTCCATGGCAATTAATGGAAATTACTAGTGTTACTAGTGGTTGATAAAGCCAGTTCTTAAGGGTCCAATTTTTTGAAACCCACAGGGAAAATAAGAGCTGGAAAATGAACCACTTGGTTATATATATTTTTCTCATTGTTGCAAGGAGACTATTTTTAAGAATGATTGTGACAGGAATAAAAAGACAAGGACATCAGCCCCAAACTGTCAGAATCCTAGCATTCTTGCAGCTGCTTTCCTGATATACACCAATGACTTATGCCAAAAAGAAAAAAAAGGAAGAAAACTTTCTTTTTTGAAAGATGATGTCTACATATCTGGTGCATTGGGTAAGGAATAATACAGGTGATATTTTTATTGTTTGTCTTTAAGGACAGATCTAATTTCTACATAAGAGAGTCAGAAAAGCAATTACTGACCCAAAGTTGAAAAGTAACTCTCTTTCATCTACAACATTAAGCCCAATCATTGATATCTTTTATTTGCCAGGCTCTGTGCCCTAGTTGTGCAGAACTTGGAATTTAGTGTGCCACAACCACTCTGCGAGACTGTTATTACTGTTGACATTCTGAAGGATGAGAAAACTATCTCAGAGTTTCAGTCCCTTGTTCAATATTGCATGACTATGAAGTGGTGTCATAGTGCTTTTATATCTGGGTCTACCTGACTCTAAAATGTATGTGCTTTCCATCATAATGATGCTGCCTCCTTCTCCGCACTAAACTAACAACAAAAAAAAATCCAAACTGATATATGGAAGAGTAAATCCAAGAGAGAAAGAAAAGAATCTTAAAAGAAGAGAAAGTAAGAAAAACCATGAGAAAGATTGCTTGCCTGTGATTTTTTTTTAAGGGAGAATAAGGATGAATAATTGTGTCTCAACTTGCCCAATTAATCAAGGTTGATTAGAGGCTATATCTTGTCAAAAGAAATTCTACTGAGTAGCCATTGGGCAATTTAATCAGGATAAGGTTGGAAAGAATTAAAGAGGGAAAGTCACTTAATGTGGAAAAATCCCTAGCTAATTTCAAGAAAAAGTAGTCAGAAGTTATTAACTACCTCCTTTCTTTAAATATTAAGTAATTTTATTCTGAAAACATAGTGTTGTAATGTTCCATGTAGCTGATTTTTAACCCAACTAAAGCTTAACCAACCAAAACCTTAGTGAAATTTTGTAAACAGATCCTCATAAACTGGACTGATACTCATTTGTATTTTATGTATAAAAATTTTCAGTCTGAGCAGAAAGTGTTCTGGACTCAACTCACAGGTGAGTCCTGGTTTCTAGTACCTCTTACTTTCCATATGGCCTTATACACATTCCTTGAATTCCTGTAACTCTTTTCAATTACCTATAAATTGGAGAAAATCTATGTTATAAGGTTTTTGTGAGGATGGAATTAGATAATAAAGGTCACAGCATTTTGTGAATAATTTTATGCAAATAAGATGGTGATTATAACCTGTGTACTTCCAATTGGCTTCTCAGACTAGTGGAAATTCAAATTTGTTATTGTAACAATTACTGTTCACTTCAGTGATTTTTTTTGTTTTCATCCTCTCTCAGGTATAATTTGACAGTGGAATGGATAGCGGTTTGTGGCATTTCTACTTTTCATTCTGAATTTATTATAATATAAAAATCAATTTATTTTTCATAACATTGATTCTAAATTTTAGAATTAAAAAATCTGCAAATAAGTCTTTATTTCTGTTACTGCTTAGGTGTGTGATCTTGGACAAGTCATTTAGCCTCTCCAAAGTATATTTTTTCTTCATTTATAGAACAGAAACAGGAGAATTCAGAAAGATCATGCATATACAATAATTTATTCATTTTAGTGCACCATCTTTCCCTTTATCCCTAGAAGTTCTGCATTTCAGCTATAAATCCAGCAGATTTACTTTCACCTATGTAATTGTGATATTCAGGCCTGATTGATTGTTCCTTGAAAGGGGGGAACATGCCAGAGTCCCCCTTTGTCCTACATGCTCTTTGGTGTTTCTGAAATTGAAAAGCAGTAAGTTCCTTTTACAGAATGACCAGCTGTGTGGACTTAACTTGCTAAATGCAGCTAGAAGCAGAATAATCAGGAAAATAACAGGACACAGCTGAGCTCTCAGGTTGACTTAGAGCATGTATTTGGCACAGCAGCCTAATTTCTTATTATTTTATGCATGGAGTTAATGAGACTCATTAGTGACAGATACTGCTTGTGTACCTTGCCAAATGCAATGGGTATATTATTTTTACAGATTTACTCAATGATATACCTATTCAACCAACAACTACCTATCAATTTTGTGTTAAGCCCTGTACTTGGCACTAACTTTTTTTTTTTGATGAGTAAATCAAGGTCACTGCTTTCCAAGAATATCAAATGTAGAATGAAGGAGGAGCAGCTACATAATTGACTATTTTACAACTATGAGAAATCTTAGATGCATAATAGGGTATGATTAACCCTACCCACGTTGTGGAGGAGGCAGCCTTCTCACATAAAGTTAATTTTGTTGGATGCAACTTCTAAAAGTCACAGTAAGGGAACAGGAAAGCTAAAATTAAACAAAACACAAATAGGCTAGATTTCAATATTCTCATGAGCTAGAAGATAATTTGCTTCACAGAACAATGATTCCCAAATATTTTTTCCCTTGCCTCTTCTTGAATTTCCAAGAATTTGGAAAATGTTTCCAATGGAAACGCCTTCTCTTAAAACTATCTTCTACCAATGTGTGATCAAAATAGATCACTTCTCTGGTATATTAGACTGCAAAGTATATGGACAGCAAGAAGATCCAACCAGTCCATTCTAAAGGAGATCAGTCCTGAGTGTTCATTGGTAGGACTGATGTTGAAGCTGAAAATCCAATACTTTGGCCACCTGATGCGAAGAACTGAGTCATTTGAAAAGACCCTGATGATGGGAAAGATTGAGGGCAGGAGGAGAAGGGAATGACAGAGGATGAGATGGTTGGATGTCATCACTGACTCAATGGACATGGGTTTAGGTAGACTCCAGGAGTTGGTGATGGACAGGGAGGCCTGACATGCTGTGGTTCATGGTGTTGCAAAGAGTCGGACACGACTGAGCAACTGAACTGCAACTGGAACCACTATATTAGAGCCGAATCCACAAGACATTTTAAAACCTAGAAAGAAGGTGTAAAAGTTGCTTGCCAAAGGTGTTGGCAATTCATCCTTCCAAAATACTGGAAGGGTTGACTCCACCCTTGCCAATAGGCATTTGGAGGTGTAAAGAGACTGTGACATACTCAAAGTTCCCTTAGTCTCACTATCCACTTTTGTTAAGCTAAACCTGCAGAAACAGAAGCCCTATACAATGCCTAACTATTTCACTGCTTTAAAAGATGATTGTCAATGAGTGTCAGTACTTTGTATATTGCCCCTCCTTTCTAGAACCTTGGAGGTCTAATTGAGATGAGTAGAATTAAATCAGATGGGCTGGGTTATAACACATCAAAAGTTCTTATTTAAATGAAACTCTTGAAAAAAATATTTCTGCAGATGACCTGATATATATCTTTTTACAAAAAATCAAAAGCTAAATTTCTAATGGATTTCCTTTTGCCTCCAGCTGCTCAGATGATGTGCTAAAAATGCCCTTGGGAGCTCAGAAATGGGGAGACTGTGTAGTGCAGTGGTTACCAACTCAGACTTGGAGTTCTCAGGCTTGGCTGCTTTCCAATGCCTTCTCTAGTTTTTCTTGTGTGCCCTTGGGATAGTTAGCATGCCTCATCCTCAATTTCTTCACCGGTAGAATGAGGACTATAATGATTATGATACCTACATCAGAGATTGGATGGGTGAATACACAAAAATTCATAAAGCCTGACTCACTGTCAGCACTCAAAAGTATTAGCTATTATATTAACAACTTTATCACCTCTCTCCTTTCCTTAAAGTGTTTTATATCACACTTTACTCCATTCTCTATATATCCTCAATTCTATTTTGAAATATGGAAAATATATAACTCTAATGAAAAAGGAGTAGCTTCTGAGATCAGCAGATGTGGCTTTAGAATTGGGATTCCCTATTCTCTGTAGCCTTGGAAAAAAATATATAACCTTTCTGTTAGTTATCTTTAAACTGTCTTTGCAGGTCATTGTACAGACTAAATGAAATCATTTATATTGTGTTGCTCAATATTTGGTAGTTCCTTCCACTGCTTCTTTGTATATCTCACTTTTTTGTTGTTGTTGTTTCTTGCAGTCACGTGGTAGGAACAGCAATGCCCATTAACCTAGGATAGTTAGAATATCTGTGGTGATTTTGGGCTTCAGGCTAACAGGCTGAACTCATGAACACTTTCAAATCCAAATTTTCAAGCATACATGTTTTGACCTATCACAACTGAAGTGACTTAGAAGCAGCAGCAGCAGGAGGAAAAGAAGAAAGGGAAAACTCAGAGCACAGGAATTCAGAAATCTCATTTTTCTCTCAGGAAGGGGATATGGCAAAGAGACACACTGCAGCATTTAGAAAGGGTACAAGTGCAAAATTAAGGGTTCCATTATAAAAAGGGCTTTTGAGAGGGAAGCTACATATTAGTAATAACAGGTCAACAGAAATTTTTTCAATGCTTTTCATAGAAGTTCATTTATTTCTCACCTTACAAAGTATATATGACTGTTGCCCCTACTCACAAGTAAGGAGACTGAGGAACAGAGAAGTGAAGTACCTTTCCCAGGTTCACACTCGGGCCACCTGGCTCCTGCGTACATTGTTCATCATCCCTACACCATGCTGCCTCTGCACTCATATAGATAATGGGCTACAACTGCAGATCAGTAACTCAAACATGGACCCCAAACTCCTGAAATCAGAAGACATACACCAGAGCCTTTGTATTAAAGACAATGGAAGTGATATTTTTCAAAAGTATCTACTGATACTGATCACTTGAGGTGCTCTCTAAACATCCCTGCTGCTGCTGCTAAGTCACTCAGTCGTGTCCGACCCTCAGTGACCCCATGGACTGCAGTCTTCCAGGTTCCTCCGTTCATGGGATTTTCCAGGCAACAGTACTGGAGTGGGTTGCCATTGCCTTCTCCGCTAAACATCCCTAGACCTGGAAAAACAATCTCCAGGGAGAAGTCAAATGCCCCCAGCTGATGATTTTATTATAAAGAAAGACTGGGAAACACCAAATAGGGTGAATAATGAAAGTCTTTAAGGCAGTACTTCTCATACTTGAATATGCACACAAATCACCTAGAGATCATGTCAAAGTTCAGCTGTGGGGTCCGTGTTTCTGCACTTACCAAAAACTCCCAGGTTATGCCAGTGCTACTGGTATATCAACCAGATTTTGAAAAGCAAGGCTCTAGTTAATGACTCAGCAGTCTAAGATCTGGGGCTCATTTACTGTTAGCCATAACCTTAGCCTTTTAATAAGCAAAGCCATCACCTGGGTTGTTTGTACAAAATTCAAAGTCCAGTGTTCGCTCTTATAGATTCTGATTTAACAGACATGGTTGGTTATCAGAAATTGACTTTTTATAACCAATAATATTAAGTGATTTGATTCTGCTGCAGGTAGTCCTCAATCCTATTTTCCATTGACAAACACTGAAAATGCCATAGGAATCAAAGCACTCTAAAGGTGGAAGGAATAGCAGTGTGCCATTATAGAAGTCATTCAATCCCTCGGTTTTATCACCCATAACCTGGAGAGAATAATATGTGCCTTTATAGAGTTGTTAGGATAAAATGAGATAAGACATGAAAGCAAAGAACAGCTGAGCCACCCTATTCAAGGGGTCAACGGAAATAGGATATGGATCCAGGAAAGAACCACTTTTGACTGAACAGCAGAAAAGCTTTCCTATATTTTCTTGATTCTGAGGCTATAAAGGCAATTTATAAAATCGCTACATTCACTCTATCTGTTTACTAGCTAAGCAGGACTGATTCCTGTCCATTATTATAAAATGATAGTGGTCCTCTCTCTCTCAATATAGATTTCATGCCCACAAGCAGAGGCACACACATGTGTATATCCATACCAATCTACATATATCCATATCCATGGCTGTATATATAAAATATATATGCTTGCAGATAAGCAACAAAGATATAACATATATGGTTAAATTTTATAGATTTCTTGAGATTCTAAGACATGCAATATAGCTAACCTTTAAAACAATGCTAATGTAGCTGCTACAATATGACATTTTAACAACACCTTTTTAATAATGCATCTTCTTAAATGTTAAGCTGATTCATATGTTATATTCCCAAATATTAAACTCAAGTTCTACTTAGAATATCAAAAGGAATATGGAAAGTACAGAATTTTATTACAGAAATTTCTAATGAATCATAGTTGTCTACTATTATGACTGTGTCTTAACCCTGCTTGAAACTTTATTACTTTTTTTAGAGGGAGAGGGTCTTCAGCTTCTTTCTCAGACCATGTTTTATTGGATTAAAAGGAAAAAAAAGGCAATGTTCAAAGTACTATCATTCACTGCCTGTGGCAAGGACAAGGCTTAGGCCGATGCCTATTACAGAAGCAGTGAAAATATGTGGATTAAAAAGGAAAAAAACACACTGTATTCTCTTTGTTGTATCTAGAAATTTAAAAATATGGATTAGATGCAAACAGACAGTACAAACATGAAAATCACAATCAAGCAAATATACTGTATATATGTCTAATGTCACACATTTAACACGGAGCTTTTTTTGTGACTATTTTTTAGTGTGATGTGCATTTATTGAATTGTATAGGGTCATAATGTGAAGTATAAGGTATAGCTTGTTCTAGCACGTTCTGAAGGGGTGAATCATTTGAATGAAGTCTGTAAAATTATATTGTCTAAAGATAATCAGGTGACTAAAATAATTTTGGATTATTCATTATATTGTGAAATTTCAAAAACAGATCTCTTTGCTTCTTCACAATTCAGCCAAGAAACATGGATAATTAACCCAAAACTTTATTTGTTATAAGGTCCAGAATTATGCTTACTTTCAACTTTGATGTGTTAACATCTACATTAGAGTAAGGCATTTAAAATGAAAGGATATTTGAAAAAAATTTATGTTTTCCTATATCCCTAAGGAGAAAAATTTAGTGTAAATTTGTGTATTTTCTTTTGAAATCTGATCTAATGTTAGGCTTGGATTATTACTGGAATAGTGTAACACAACAAGAGTTAGTAATAATATTTAGTCAGTGACTTTTTTGATCTAGATCTTCCTGCCCCAGGGATTGAACCTGCACCTCTTATGTCTCCTGCACTGGCAGTCAGGGTCTTTACCACTAGTGCCACCTGGGAAGCCCTATCTATAAACTAGTAAGTAAATCAGTGTTAGTCGCACAGTTGTGCCTGACTCTTTGCGACCCCACGGACTGCAGCCCACCAGGTTCCTCTGTCCACGATTTTCCAGGCAAGGATACTGGAGTGGGTTGCCATTTCCTTTTCCAGGGGATCTTCCCAACCCAGGAATCGAACCTGGTCTCCTACACTGCAGGCAGATTTTTTACTGACTGAGCTACAAAGAAAAGGAAGCCCTATCTATAAACTAGTGGTTATTAATTTGGGTAGAATTTATGAAGTCATTTCACAGATTATTCAACAAGCCACAGTAGGATTAAGAGTATCTTTTGGTTTGGGAAACAGTATTTAGTTTCATGGTATACAATCTGCCTACCATTGTAAGAGATTCAGGTTTGATCTCTGGGTCAGGAAAACCCTCTGGAGAAGGAAACGGCAATCCACTCTAGTATTCTTGCCTGGAAAATCCTATGGACAGAGAAGCCTGGCAGGCTACAGTCCATGGGGTCACAAAAAGTTGGACACAACCGAGCTCGCATGTTTTGGTCACCAAAGAAGTTGCAGATATTTTCATATCATATTTAATTTTCCACAGGTATCTGGAATATCATTTACATGCATTATTTAAAAATTATAGCATTTAATACACACAATGCTAGATTTTTAGTGAAATCCATATGCTACTCTATTATAAATTTGTGCAACTGTCTACTTTGCAATGTCCACACATTTGGTATTATTAACATGAAAACATTCTTCTAAAAAGTCCATATATTTCAACAGAGAAATTCATGTAACAAAATGATTAAAAACACCTGATTTTAAAATACGAGTCAGTTTGTGTTGCTGTTCCCTTGGAAATTGTCCAATGGCTATGCATTTCATTTGGAATGAAGTCTTTGTGGTCCTCTGACTTCCATCACCACTAGTCATGGCCTCATCACTCTATTTCTCAAATTATCAAGCATACTCCCAACTCAGAGCCTTTGTATTGTTCCCTCTGCCTAGAATCATTTCCCTTCAGATTTAATCATGTTCCACTCACCTCTTTCTAGTTTTTTTTTTTTTTCTAAATGCTGTCTCATTGAAGTTTGCACTATTTCATTTATAGTCACATCACTTCCTTAACATCTCTGTTTTTCTCACTGTACTAATTACACTACATAATTTACTATATGTTTTCTATCTACCCACCTCTACAATATCAATTTCTTTGGAGAAGGGATTTGCATGTTCATGTATATGTTTGGGTCTTCTGTTTTGTTACTCATAATATCACAATGTATTTGAGGTGCTCCATAAACTCTTGTGACATGAAAAAATAATTTGTAAAGACAGATGGCATTTTAAGTATGGTTGGAAAACAGGATAAAATGCCTCTGCCATGTAAATTAGCCTGTTTTTATGATTGCTATTAATAAATTCGGGACCTAAGAAGATAGAACGTTAATGTTATTCCTTTATCAGACTGGCTAACTAAGAGTGTCTATAGAAAATGTATTCATTTCCTGGAGCTGTCCCAAGTTACTTGACAATTTATTGTCTCACATTTCTGGAGGCTAGAAGTTCAAAATGAAGGTTAGGCAGGACCTTGTTGAAGGGAGAGAAGGCTGGAGGGGGCAATTCTCCTTGACTCATCCAGAGTTTGGTGTCCTTGGTGTTCCTTGGTTTATAGCAACATAACTCTAATCTGCTTCCAGCTTAACAGGTCTTCTTTCCTGTTGATCAAATCTCTCTCTCTTTTATAAGGACACCAGTCATGGGATTTCGGGACCCACTGTAAATCAGGGATAACTTTATCTGAAATACTTAGATCAATTATATCTGCAAAGTCCTTATGTCCAAATGAGGTTACATGTACAGGTACTGGAGGTAAGGGCATACATAAATCTTTTTGGAAGATACAATTCACTATATATGATAAGTAATTATCCAGAAATCTCTGGATAAAGAAAGCAGATTTTTAGAATTAATTTTGTTTGCAGAGAAGAATATTTATGCCTTCTTAATACTTTTATGAATCATATGTCTATTTTAGAGGCTCTTCTAATTGATTTTGAGGAAAACAAAAAGGGTTTATTATTAATAAAAGCATGTTTCAAAGTTTAAATGGGAGAAAGAGTAGCATTGTGAAGCAGGACTCTAAGGCTCTACATAGTTAAACTGACTAAATTCAAAATGACCTTTAGCATCCAAGATGAAAGTAAACTATCTACAGACCAAGAACTACGACTTGATACTTTTCCCACTGGGGGGGAAAAAAAAAAAAAGATAGAAACTGACTAATGAATGTATGCCACTTCTTTCTATAGGTGCAATAGAGGTCAATTGTGGCTAGCCAGCAAGAGATTGAGTGCAACACAGGTCACTTACGGAGAAGGCAATGGCACCCCACTCCAGTACTCTTGCCTGGAAAATCCCATGGATGGAGGAGCCTGGTAGGCTGCAGTCCATGGGGTCCCTGAGAGTCAGACACGACTGAGCAACTTCACTTTCACTTTTCACTTTCATGCGTTGGAGAAGGAAATGGCAACCCACTCCAGTGTTGTTGCCTGGAGAATCCCAGGGACGGGGGAGCCTGGTGGGCTGCCGTCCATTGGGTCACACAGAGTCGGACACGACTGAAGCGACTTAGCAGCAGAGAAGCTTTACATTAGAGGTTAAGTGCTCAATGGCTGAAAGAAACCTCTAACTTTTTATTGAGTACCTCCTAGTGGCCCAAAGAAAATAATGTATGCTTCATACAGTAGATCTAAGTCCATAAGAATACCTTCTTTTAAAGGGTTGCTTTTTTGTGTTAATGCGTTACCTAATATCATTGACTATCATTATTATCAAAAGTGATATAGGTAAATTTCTAACTTTTAATTCAAAATGTCAAATGTCAAAGTAAAAAAAAAGAAAAAACTTTAAAAAGTTAGTTGAAAATAAGCTCAAAATGAGTGAAAAATATAGTATCACAATGAATCTAAAGTATTCTTGAATGGACTTTTTGGAAATATATGATGCCTTAGTGGTGGTTCAGCACTATAATTTTACTTCAGATTACAACTAGGATTTCATGTTGAATTCTGGGCATAATATTTGGAGGATGACCTTTATAAACTGCAGCACAACCAGAAACATAGAGAGTCTGGGAAATATGCCATATTAAGAACAAATGAAGGAAGAGGGCATATTTAGCTTGGAGAAGATACACAGAATAGAAACAGTGTTTGCATCAAAAAAAAAAAAAAAGAAAGAAAGAAAGAAAGAACCATGGACATGGGGAAAGTAGTAAAACATAATAAAACCAAACAAAACAGATAAGCAAAAAGAAAGCTCCAATAGGCAAAATGAGAGTTGCATGTAAGTGTGAGAACTGTTGAGCACTGAAATGGATTGCCTGGGCAGAAGCTGAATTTCCAAAACAATGACTACTGTTCACTGAAGTGCTTGGTACTGAGCTAACTGCTTCTCCACTACTGCTGTCAATCTGAACCAAAATCCTATAAGGCAGATATTATTATTTCCATTTCCTAGAAGAGGAAATATAAATGATTTGACCATAGCCAACAACTAGAGATTCTAAACATACTGTTTTAACCACATTTGTAGCCTTGGTTTTCTATGGCACACTGAATTGAGCACATTTGTTATGAGTTTTTTAATAGGATCTCAAGCACACATAGTATGGTACATCTGACTTCTAAAGTTAATACATGAAAAAAAAATGTTTAGAACAGTTCTGGTAGTAAGACTAGCTGAAATATATTTAGTGTGAAAAAGGTTAATCCCTAGAAGAGGAATTATCATATAATAATATCATATAATCCTGATACAGATATAAAATGACTATGTCTCAGTGATTTTTATGCATTAATTAATCAGGGAACCAGAGAGATATTCCAAATGATTCTAAGGAAAATTTTGAAAACCACACCACACACACACACACACACACACACACACACACACACTTAAATTGATACAAAACTGCATTCTGTAGGGAGAAAGGGAAATAAATTGTATTCTGTTAGAACAAAATTTGGCTACGTGTAAAAGAATGAAATTAGAAAAATTCACTAATGGTGGTTCAGTGGTAAAGAATCTGCCTACCAATGCAGATGCAATTTCAATCCCTGCGTCATGAAGATCCCTTGAAGGAGGAAATGACACCACACTCCAGTACTCTTGACTGCAAAATTCCATGGGCAGAAGAGCCTAGTGGGCTACAGTCCATGGGGTTTCAAACAATTAGACATGACTGAGCACACTTACACAACACTGTACATAAAAATAAGTTTAAAATGGATTATAGACCTAAATGTAAGGCTGGGCACTATTTTCTTTCCCATGGGAAAATAATTTACATTGCTATCAAGTTATCTACAATGTACAAAGTCATAAAATAGCTCTAAGACAATTAGAGGTGCAGAGATCCATTAGCATCAGACAACCTAGGAGGACAAACTTAGAAATCACCTAGTATCCCACTGAAGACACTCATTTGCAACCATTTCAGTCTTTTACAATGCTTCCTTCATGTGCTTATAATTATGCTGTGCAAGTTGTATAGACTGGAAGTAGCAGAGGAGTGATAAAAAAACATAGGTCTGTTTAGCATGAAAGACAACAGCAGCCTGCATTAAGCCATACAGCCTCCCCAGATATATTTGTATGTTGCATAAGGAAACTGACACTATTGAATATCTACCACATTCAATGCTAAGCATCTTATATTTTATGATAACGGTAACAAAAACAAATAATTATTGAGTGCTTTCTGTATGCCAGGCTTTGTGTTAATTGATTTATGTGCATCATTATGTATAATTTTCTTACAGGTCATAATGATAACACAATAACAGCAACAATAACAAAACAATAATAATGGTATCTCAGTTTAGTAGAACAGTTACTGAAAGTCAAGTACTTGTTCTAAGTAGTATCTATTTTAATCTTAAAAACCACTCTTACGTTTTAAGTAATATCATAATAATATTACTGGCTAGGAAGATTGGAGAAGTCGATCATTTTGCCACAGTCATACAGCTAATAATATTTCAGCCTAGGTCTCTTTGAATATAAAATCAGTGGTCGTAATTATTCTACTACTATATTAAACTGTCATATCATAAAGTCAGTGCACTTTGAAGTATACCCATTAAAAACACAAAATTATTTCTTTATGATATCATAAAGACAAATACTAAACATGTTAAGTTTTCAGAAAAGTTTCTATAGTCTTAAAAACACATGAATTATTAAATGTATTTCAAAAACACTTTGCATAAAAATATAAGAATTCATAATCAAATATGAATATCTTTTTCAAGAAATCCATTCAGAATCAATGAATGATCCAGAGGGTTTTCTCTGGCTGAATTTATCATAAATAATAATTACATACCAAACATTAAACCTTAGCCCCTCTCCTGCCACTCCTCTTATTCCCTTCAAAAATAACATTCCTATAAGTTCTAAGGAAAAGGAAGGAAAAATACAGATAGTGACAGAAGTGATACGATAAACTCCCAGCAGTTAATATTTGCTTACATTTCATAAAATATATTGGTAATTTCTATTAACTACACTAGAATTTTGCTTATGATTTATGCAAAATAGATCATTGTAAGAGATCAAATGTATTTTACAACATGCTTTTAATATTTGTAATATTCTTGATTAATCTTATTAAATGATTAGCTTGTGTAGTAGTATATATATAGAAGGTTTTGGTTATAAATGATAATCCAGCTCCTAACTTAATATGCCAGATTCATAGAGACTGTGTTTTAAATTATCTCTGCTTAGCTATGTAACCGGAAGGAGACTTCACTTTCACTTTTCACTTTCATGCATTGGAGAAGGAAATGGCAACCCACTCCAGTGTTCTTGCCTGGAGAATCCCAGGGACAGGGGAGCCTGGTGGGCTGCCGTCTATGGGGTTGCACAGAGTTGGACAGGACTGAAGCGACGCAGCAGCAGTGGTGTGGATAATCCTAAATACTGAATGATTCCAAAATCATTCAGAATTGGCTTTGGGATGCATTTTAATTTAGAAGCAGATTTGCTTCCTAATTTATCTTGCTTGGACTAAAATTAAAATAGGCAAATATTATTCATTAAGAAGGTAGAATGATTCAAAATGTTATAGTTGATAAGGACATTACAGACTGGGATGTAGATTGTACTCCTCACGACAACTACCAAAACAATACAACATCAACAATGAAAGAGACTTAAGGAAGAAACTCAGAGCCTATTCAAGAACTTTGAATTTATAACATCTTTTAGAGTTAACTCTATCTTATCCTTAATTCCTACCCTGTTGCTGTTGCTTCTTCCTGTAACAATCTTCTATTTTCACTTATCCATTTGTATGTAATAGTTCAACATATACTTCAAGTCCCACATTCTTCATTAACAAAAACTTTATAACCTGAGTATTGAGTGTCCCTCAGTATTCAGTGTCACTCAGTCTACTCAAGTAGACCCAACCTAAATGTTCTAGGAACTCCAAGATTTTTTTTTTTTTTCTCTTCAACCACTAAGATTGAGGGTAAAGTATATTACCACCTCCCCAAACATATCTAATTCTGATACTGATGCCCAGGCCATGACCTTTATGGAAAAACAATATTGAAAACAAACATTCAAGGTAAATGTCAGACAGGGTGCATTTTTTAAGTTTCTAAGTTTGCTATTTTAGTGGTTTGTGTACCTGAAAATATAGGCTTTTCTTAATTAGGGTTAAAATAGTGAAAAAGTTAAGGAGCTACAAAGTTCATATTGTTTCCTGTTTCCCCATTATTGCCAAACAATAAAAACTTTCAAAGAACAGATATAGCTGTGGTCTGAAACAGAGGTGTAGGGGAAAAAATGAAATTAAGTTCTGTCCTATAAATGGAATATTAATTACTACTATTTATATTAAATAATAACGATGACCACAGCCACTCTAACAACTACACAACATGATCAACTCCAGCATTTATTACTTAACATGTATGTACCTATATGCCAGACACTGTGCTAATGAATTGACATTAACTTTTAAAAATTGTAATTTAATTAAAAAAATGAATCTCTTATGATTTAACTGCAGGGATGGGAATGGCGAAGTACCTACAGAATAGATGGGCTTTGTTTCTGGGAAACTCTTTGTCTTCTGAAAGGGAAGGACTAGTTTCAATGGGTGAATTTGAGACAAAGATGTTAATTCTCTATACCTCAGAAAAGGAAACCTTAGAGTTGCTCCTTCACTGCTAGTTCTATGGGAGGAAAGGGAACCCTGAAATTGAAGGATAAGGGTGAGAATAAGTAGAGGGTAGAGAGGGGTGAGCACAAAAAGAAGTTAAAGAAATAAGAATTAGTGCCTCCAAGAGTTTCTTTAAAACACTGGGGTCAAATTTGCATTAATAATTTTATTTGCTTCCTCTTACAGAGGAACATAACTTGTATAAGTTTCAGGCCCCAGAAAAGTGGGTTCTGTCTCTGGCAGGAAGATGTCTCTGTCACAGGAAAAAAAAAAAAAAAGATATTATCTTTTCCAATATGATCTGAAAGGATACATGTATCTCAATGTTCATTGCAGCACTTTTTGCCATAGCCAAGATGTGGAAGTAACCTAAATGTCCATCAACAGAAGAATGGATAAAGAAGATTTGGTACATATATACAATGGAATATTACTCAGCCATCAAAAATAACGAAATAATGCCATTTGCAGCAACATGGATGGACCTAGAGAATGTCATACTGAGTAAAGTAACACAGACAGAGAAGGCATCCCTTATATATGGAATCTAAAAATAAAGGATACAAATGAATTTACTTACAAAACAGAAAGAGACTCACAGACTTAGAGAACAAACTTATAGTAGCTAAGGGGAAAGATGGGATGAAGGAATAGTGAGGGAGTTTGGGATGGACATATACACACTGCTATAGTTAAAATAGTTAAAATGGATAATGGATAACCAACAAGGGCCTACTGGAACTCTGCTCAATGTTATGTGGTAACCTGCATGGGAGGAGAATTTGGGGGAGACTGGATATATGTATATGTATATGTATGGTTGAGTCTCTTCACTGTTCAACTGAAACTATCACAACATTGTTAATTGGCAATAACCTCAATAAAAAATAAAAAGTTTAAAAAAGATATTAACTTTTTCAGTACTCTGTATTATTGAAAATAAATTCTATTTGGTGTTATCTTCCTCCACTAGTCTCTAAGGTTGAGTAAAATCAGAGGTTCTAAATTGATGCTTTTGAACTGTGGTGTTGGAGAAGACTCTTGAGAGTCCCTTGGACTGCAAGGAGATCCAACCAGTCCATTCTGAAGGAGATCAGCCCTGGGATTTCTTTGGAAGGAATGATGCTAAAGCTGAAACTCCAGTACTTTGGCCACCTCATGCGAAGTGTTGACTCATTGGAAAAGACTCTGATGCTGGGAGGGATTGGGGGCAGGAGGAGAAGGGGACGACAGAGGATGAGATGGCTGGATGGCATCACTTACTTGATGGACGTGAGTCTCAGTGAACTCCAGGAGTTGGTGATGGACAGGGAGGCCTGGCGTGCTGTGATTCATGGGGTTGCAAAGAGTCGGACATGACTGAGTGACTGAATGAACTGACTTTCCTTTTGGAAAACCAGAAACGACTGTCCTGGAAGTTGACCCTGGATTGAGTTCCCAAAATTCCTCTCCCAGTTCTTTGTGACCTCCATCCCTGTCACTTATGCACTATCTTGTTATAGCACCACTGTTAAGCAACTTATTTGTACTTTAAGACGATGTACTTAAGAATAATGAAGGCAGATCAAGAAAAGGATGCCATTATTTTGCAGAACAGGGATGAATAAAAATGATCACATGACACTCTAAGTTGGAATAGTGAATGGGCTTCCCTGGTGGCTTCGATGGTAAAGAATCTGCCTACAATGCAGGAAACCCGGGTTCAATCCCTAGGTCGGGAAGACCTCCTGGAGAAGGGAATGGCTACCCATTCTTGTATTCTTGCCTGGAAAATTCCATGGACTGAAGAGCCTGGCGGGCTATAGTCCATGGGGTCGCAAAGAGCTGGACATAATTCAGTGAATGTAATACAGTGAATGTATCTTCTCTCAAAAATTGTTACACATGGTGTTCATTTCTGCATTATAGCCACTGTTGTGTTTTGTGTATATAACATGGCACCTATCTGGTGAATGTTTGCAGACTTAAATGATATCCATGTTGCTAGAAAACATGTATTCTTAATAAGAACTTATCAAACAACATGGGAGTGGAGCTATCTAATTTTGAATGCAGGATGGAAATTCTACAGAATGAAGGTCTGTGTTCTACAACTACTACAAACCCATATGCACCCAGGTTGCATTTAGGAAGGTGGTCAGACTTAGTTGAACCCCATTTACTCATTTGAGGAAGAGAGGAGCCTCTTTTTGATGGAAGAGAGGGTTGAGGAGTAAAACTTGGTAAAGATACAAGAATTGCTGGCAAAAAGGGAGGGTTTGTTTCCAAGGTGAACCTTGGATAGGTTTCTTGCTCAGTTTTGTAATCCAGCCTTTCATCTTAATTAATGATGAATTCAGGGATGAATATACAATGATGAATATACATTGATGAATGATGAATACAATGATGAATTTAAATAATTCAGCCATGATATGTGTTGCATGTTACACTGTAAACAGAATCTTTAATATAATCTATAGCACACATCAGAAGTTATGGTTTTAATGTATACTTCTGTGATATTAATTTGCTCATATATCTTTAATAAATAGAAGAGTTAGTTTATTATGTCATTTTTCCCAACATTAATATTTTGTGCCATTCAATATTGCTTCTGAAAGCAAAGTACACCACACAGCTAAAAGCAATGAGTAGTGAAAGAATGCAATATAGCATACCACGTCCATTCAGTCCATGATTTTTTTTTCTTTGCTTCTTTTGACACAGATTGGCCACATGCTTGGAACTGGAAGCTATTGTTGTAAAATTTTCCAAAATTTTGGACATGTATTCCTTGAATCCATAGTTTATATCTCTTAGCCCTTCCTTATAATCCTTTCATATCAATTACTACAAATTTCCCCCACTTTTTGAGAAAAAAAAAATATATATTTTAAAAACATATATATATATATATATTTTTCATACACTAACTTTAATTACAAAGTTGGCATATCTTTCAAAGTATGGTACTGTTTTTACTAGATTTGGTATTATTTTTCTTAATGCTGTGATAACAATGTTGCATGAGTTTTGAGCACTCGTCTGTCAACCATATTTTTCCAGTAAACTTTGTTATTTAGAAAACAATTTTGTAGAAAACAATCAAAGCAACAACTGAGTAGTTATCATTGACAGTGAAGTTAATTGTGTGTTAGCCTGTATTTAATATTGTATTTAAGGTCCCATTTGATACATATGCTGAAGATTTTCCAAGGCAGATTTGATTTGAAGGAAACTAGGATTCCTGACGGAGAAGGCAATGGCAACCCACTCCAGTACTCTAGCCTGGAAAATCCCATGGACAGAGGAGCCTGGTAGGCTGCAGTCCATGGGGTCGCAAAGAGTCAGACACGACTGAAGCGACTTAGCAGCAGCAGCAGGATTCCTGAAATTCTACAGGTGATAATCTGTTAATGGCAGTATAATCAGTTATCATTGCAGGGACACTATTATACTATTGCTATGTTGTTTTTGTTGTTTTTCAGTCACTAAGTCGTATTCAACTCTTTGTGACCCCATGAACTGCAGCATGCTAGGCTTCTCTGTCCTTCACTATCTCCCTGAGTTTGCTCAAACTTATGTCCATTGAGTCAGTGATGGCATCCAACCATCTCATCCTCTGTTGCTCCCTTCTCCTATTGCCCTCAAACTTTCTCAGAATTAGGGTCATTTCCAGTAAGTTAGCTCTTGGGTTTTAAACTATTCCCTCTATCACCAAATGATGAGGTCTTTCACCATACCAGACTAGAATATACAGTGTGATTTACGGTGAACATCTGCTTTCTTTCTGGGCTTCTAGGACTTTGATACTGAGAGCATGCTTAGGGTGATACCTTCAGGGACAGTATGAGAAGAATGCACATGGATTCCTCCAAAAGCAATATCATACATTTTTGTCTCTTATCCAGTTGTATATCCTTATTGTGCTTTTGCAGTGATTATCATCCGTGAGTGTAACTATAAACTTAACCCTGTGAATCCTTTCAGCAAAGCACTAAATCTCAGATGGTAGTGGGAACTCCGATGCATATGGTGTTAGAATTTCTGGAACAGAAGGCTTCTGTCTTGAATGTAGTTCTCGTTTGTAATATCTCCCAGGATATTTCTTCTTAGTTGTCTTATCATTATCTCAAATTAATGTGGTAAAAGAAAATTTACCTTTATTTTAAATACAAACAATTCACAATTCTACAAATGCTAATGTAATAGGAGGGAAAGGGTAAGGGCACAACTTTTGAAAGAATGACATAGCCCAAGGACACAACATAAAGCAGATTAGAAGCTAATGGGACCAAGATGGCAGACAAGACTAGACTTTGACCCTCAATCAGCAAGTGAAATGACAAGCCCAGAGGTGCCATGACAGTTCCAAGGCATTGTTAAAAGACCAAGGAGTCGGTGGTTGCCCAAATCCTAGAGGTCTCTGTCCCCTCCCCAAAACAGTTGGAATAATCCGCTCACTCATTAGCATATGTAATTACCCAGCCGGTAAAAACTAACCATGCCAAGTTTGGCGGCTGCATTTGCCTTCTGTGATGGCCCACAGTCTGTCTGTAGCGTGTGCTTCTCTCTGTATCTGAACAAATCCACTTCTTACCTATCATTTTGTCTCCCACTGAATTCTTTCTGTAACAAGACATCAAGAACCTGAGCTTCATTAGGTTCTGAAACCAGGTACCATGGGTTTTGACTGGGTTTGAGTCCCAGCCACATGGGTTCAAGTCCCAAGCAGGGTTTTGGCTGAGTTTAAGTCCCAGCCATGTGGGTTTAAATATCAAACTGGGTTTTGGCTGGGTTCAAGTCCCAGCACATGGGTTTGAGTCCCAATCTAAGGTAAAAGGTTTCAGTATTAGTATTATTTACTCATCTACGTTCAAAATGTGAGTGACCTTAGAGTGCAACAGGGATCTATAATAAATAATAGAGGTTATGAAATCAAGATTTCCATCCCAGCTTTATTTCCAAATCCCAGTGTATTACTTTTAATGAACTTGAGCAACTAGGACAGGGCTTGACCTGGAGTGGCAACTTAACACATTATAATTATTTATTAATTAACAATTTTAATCATGTTATTCTCATTCCCTCTTTCTGCTACCATTCTGCTATCATTCAAATATTATACAAACTGTGTAACTTACATTAGTAGAGTCATTAACTTTCCCATTCTCACTGGGGTGACTGCAATCTGGCCTCCTTTTCTTGGTTCTATGTAAGTATTAATATAGTCATCTATTTTTGGTCTCCTGTTCCTCTCTAACCTGCTTTTCTTCTGAAGGAGAAGTTTTCAAACTTCCCCCTAGGGAGCCCAATATTTCCTATAACTCTCTTCAAGTTCAGTGAGGAGTGGTGTATGGACAGTGATAGATCTCACATTTTACAGAGATACTCTGTTATTTTTTTTTAATCCATTTTCTATATTGTGCTACTGTTCAACATTATATTTGGACAAAGATCTTGGTGGCTAAATAAGTCTGTAAAAGCACGAGTGTTAGCTGTCTTTGGGATCATATTTGATCTCTTTAAACTCTAGATCCCCTGCTTTTTAGTCCCAACTTTTACTCTGATGTTCTCTACAACTTCTCTACATGAGTCCTTTCTCTTAGTCAAGATGATATGTTCCTTAAATTTTCTGTTATCAGTTGAACTGTGTCTACTCAAAAATTGTATGTTTCAACATTAACCATCAATACTTCAGAAAGTAATCTTATTTTGAAATAAGGTGGTTGGAGATTTAACTAGTTAAGATTAGGTCTTACTGAAGAGAAGAGAGGTGGGCCCCTAATCTAGTGTGATCAGTGACCTTACAGAAAGGAGAAATTGGAACCAGCCATGCTCAAAGAAAGAATATTTGTGAATGTGAAGCAGTGTTTAAATTGATACAGCCAAAGCCAGGAAATTCCAATGATTTCAGCAAACCACCAAAAGCTAGAAGAGAAGCATGGAACAAATTTCTAGCTCACAATCATTATAAAAAAACATTTTATACACCTTGACTCAAACTTCTAGCCACTTGAACTTCAAGACAACAGACTTTACTATTTAAGCCACTCAGTCTGTAGTACTTTTTTATGACATTCCTGGCAAACTAATACAGTCTCTAAACATACTAAGCACATCTTTATCTCCACACCTTTGTTCTCCCTATAATAACATCACTAGAGATCTTCCCATTTAAAAACTAGCCCAAGTTTTTCAACCTTCCCAAAATGTTTCTTTTTTTTAGCTGCCTTGCTGCTGCTAAGTTGCTTCAGTCGTGTCCGACTCTGTGTGACCCCGTAGACAGCAGCCCACCAGGCTTCCCTGTCCCTGGGATTCTCCAGGCAAGAACACTAGAGTGGGTTGCCATTTCCTTCTCCAATGCATGAAAGTGAAAAGTGAAATGAAGTCGCTCAGTCGTGTCCGACTCTTGGCGACCCCATGGACTGCAGCCTACCAGGCTCCTCCATCCATGGGATTTTCCAGGCAAGAGTACTGGAGTGGGGTGCCATTGCCTTCTCCTTTAGCTGCCTTAGTTCATGGCAAACCTTAATTCTTTGATAGACCACAAATAACTTAATAATTCCCTTGAAAAATATTATATGCTACCTTATTATTACTTGAAAATAAAAGCCTCATAACTGGAGTGTTATTGTGACCAGTATTGTTAACATCAAACATCTGTGGTGACTGAGAGTGTATAAATTGGCTTTGAAGACACACAATTATAAAGGTTATGTAAAAATAATTAGTATCAGCAAATACGGACAAAATGTGTTCTAATCTAGTAAATATTCTATTTAAGCTCTCTTGATATGAATTAGGAATGATTGGGCTTTTCTGTTTTTTCATGAATTTAAAAGGTTACTATTTTGGTGACATTCATCTTGCTTTGTTTATGGAGTATTTTGTTGTACTACTGCAAAAGGGCCTAATTATAGTTTACACTCTTTGCAAAGTCTATGTATACTAACTATATACAGATTATTCAAGAGAACTCCAAGAATCCTTTCTTTAATCATTAAAATCTGTTTTAATGATTAGTGTCCTTCTTAAAGTCTCCAATGACCTCTTAGTTTTCAAATCTGAGATTCCTAAGTCACTACTGTTCCTACTGACATCAACATGCCTGACAGCTCTCAACACCTCAAATTATTGTCTCTTTTGTCTTTTCTCTCTCTTTTATTCCCTGTTTTTTCCCTCCTGTTTATCTAACACCTTTTTTCACTTGTCTTTTTTGAGTTCCTCCTTTATTGTCTACAATCTCACCCATTTTAAAGGATTCAGTCACCAAAAAAATGCTGATATCTATATCTCTTGTTCCAATTTGTCTCAGAAACACATTTAAAACACTTTTTTGGTCTGTATGCAAGCTGGTACATTATAAATACTGTCTTTTCAGTGGCAAAATAAGCTATTTTGCACATATAATGTCATTCATGTATCACCATCATCCTGTTGCAGTATCCAGAATGAGCTTAATTGGCTGGATTTTACTACTGTTATCATCCATTATCATTTCCCATTAATTAAAAGGTCAATAACACAGAAAAACATCTAAATCAAAACATTATTTGATATAAAAATCATGACTTTGGCCATCATTAGTGGAATATTTTTTAAATGGTACAAATGAACTTATTTACAAAACAGAAATAGTCACAGATGTAGAAAACAAACATGATTTACAAGAAGGAAAGGTGGGGGAGGGACAAATTGAGAGACTGGAATTGACACAGACACAATACTATATATAATATACGTAACTAACAAGAACATAGTGTATGACTGTACTAAACAGTCTGTAATGACCTATACTGGAAAAGAATCTAAAAAAAGAGTGGATATATGTATATGTATAACTGATTCACTTTGCTGTAGAGAACACAACATTGAAAATCAACTATACTCCAAAAAATAAAAAATGTTCTTCTCCTTTCACAGTCTGACTTTATTTGTGTGTGTGCTTTTTCACTCAGCCATGTCTGACTCTTTTGTGGCCCTATGGACTGTAGCCTGCCAGGTTCCTCTGTCCATAGGATTCTCTAGGTAAGAATACTTGGGGAGGTTGCCATTTCCTTCTCCAGGAGATCTTCCTGTCAGGGATAGAACCCATGTCTTCTGAGTCTCCTGCATTGCAGGCAGATTTATCATCTGTGCCACTTGGGAAGATCTGACTTTTCTGATATCAGTTCAGTTCAGTTCAGTTGCTCAGTCGTGTTTGACTCTTTGTGACCCCATGAATTGCAGCACCCCAGGCCTCCCTGTCCATCACCAACTCCTGGAGTTCACTCAAACTCACAGCCATCGGATCAGTGATGCCATCCAGCCATCTCATTCTCTGTCATCCCCTTCTCCTGTCCCCAATCCCTCCCAGCATCAGAGTCTTTTCCAATGAGTCAACTCTTCGCATGAAGTGGCCAAAGTATTGGAGTTTCAACTTCAGCATCATTCCTTCCAATGAACACCCATGACTGATCTTCTTTAGGATGGACTGGTTGGATCTCCTTGCAGTCCAAGGGACTCTCAAGAGTCTTCTCCAACACCACAGTTCAAAAGCATCAATTCTTCGGCGCTCAGCCTTCTTCACAGTCCAACTCTCACCTCCATATATGACTACTGGAAAAATCATAGCCTTGACTAGACAGACCTTTGTTGGCAAAGTAATGTCTCTGCTTTTGAATATGCTGTCTAGGTTGGTCATAACTTTCCTTCCAAGGAGTAAGCGTCTTTTCATTTCATGGCTGCAGTCACCATCTTCAGTGATTTTGGAGCCCCAAAATATAAAGTCTGACACTGTTTCCACTGTTTACCCATCTATTTCCCATGAAGTGATGGGACCAGATGCCATGATCTTCATATTCTGAATGTTGAGTTTTAAGCCAAATTTTTTACTCTCCTCTTTCACTTTCATCAAGAGGCTTTTGAGTTCCTCTTCACTTTCTGCCATAAGGGTGGTGTCATCTGCATATCTGAGGTTATTGATATTTCTCCCAGCAATCTTGATTCCAGCTTGTGCTTCATGCAGCCCAGTGTTTCTCATGATGTATTCTGCATATAAGTCAAATAAACAGGGTGACAATATACAGCCTTGACATACTCCTTTTCCTATTTGGAACCAGTCTGTTGCTCCATGTCCAGTTCTAACTGTTGCTTCTTGACCTGCATATAGGTTTCTCAAGAGGCAGGTCAGGTGGTCTGGTATTCCCATCTCTTTCAGAATTTTCCACAGTTTATTGTGATCCACACAGTCAAAGGCTTTGGCATAGTCAATAAAGCAGAAATAGATGTTTTTCTGGAACTCTCTTCCTTTTTCTATGATCCAGCAGATGTTGGCAATTTGGTCTCTGGTTCCTCTGCCTTTTCTAAAACCAGCTTGAACATCTGGAAGTTCATGATTCACATATTGCTGAAGCCTGGCTTGGAGAATTTTGAGCATTACACTCTAGCATGTGAGATGAGTGCAATTGTGCAGTAGTTTGAGCATTCTTTGGCATTGCCTTTCTTTGGGATTGGAATGAAAACTGACCTTTTCCAGTCCTGTGGCCACTGCTGAGTTTTCCAAATTTTCTGGCATATTGAGTGCAGCACTTTCTCAGCATCATCTTTCAGGATTTGAAAGAGCTCAATTGGAATTCCATCACCTCCACTAGCTTTGTTCATAGTGATGCTTTCTAAGGCCCACTTGACTTCACATTCTAGGATGTCTGGCTCTGGGTGAGTGATCACACCATCGTGATTATCTTGGACATGAAGTTCTTTTTTTGTATAGTTCTTCTGTGTATTTTTGCCACCTCTTCTTAATATCTTCTGCTTTTGTTAGGTCCATACCATTTCTGTCCTTTATCGAGCCCATCTTTTCTGCTATAGTGACTTACACATAATACTGCTGAAAATTGATTTAAAATTAGTAATTGAAAAGTATATTTGATTTCATTTTGGATTTTGATAAGGATATCTGTAGACATCAAACGCTTTCAATGGTTCACCATTCCTCTCATATAAATTTTAATCTTTTCAAACTACCACTTAAAGGCTTATACAAAGTGATCCAAATCTAATCTTTTAGCTCTTTGTCCTCTACTGGGCCATTAAGCTTACATTCCAATTGACCCAGATCTTTGATATCAACTCAAATATTTGAGATTCCTACCTCAATGTCTCTGTTGGTAAAGAATCTGCCTGCAATACAGGAGACCCAAGTTCGATTTCTGGGTTGGAAAGATCCCCTGGAGAAGGAAATGGCAACCCATGCCAGTATTCTTGCCTGGGGAATCCCAAGGACAGAGGAGCCTGGCAGGCTACAGTCCATGGGGTCAAAAGAGTTGGATAGGACTTGGCGACTAAACCACCCCCACCACAATGCCTACAATTTTTTAAAGATTTTTTTTTTCACATGAAATAATACCTCTATCTTCTGTCTCTGTCATCAAAAGTCTTATCTATCCTTACCACAAAGCCCGTTTCTTCACCAACTTTTCCCAATTAGCATAGGTCAGATTTACCTTCTCTTGATAGCACTTAATAGTTCATTACATCCATAGTTCTTTGGAAATATATATTTTTTACTTAACTGTGCATTTCATTAGGGTATCAAAATTATCAGGTATCAAATGTACCTGACATTACCAAACACAATGCACAACATGGATGTATCACTGAAATATTTGCAGAATCGCCTTTGACTAAAAATAATCATCTTCTGTACAGACAGAGTTGCAAAATGAAAACTAGGACAAAATATTAAGTGATTATAAATAAAAACTCATCCAGAAAAATCTTTTCTGAATTGACAGAAATAGTGCAAGTAATAACACATCTAAATAAGAAAAGGCATTATACGGAGGACAAAACTGAAAAAAATAGATATACGTTGGAACTATGGAGACTAGATATATCAACACTTTGGAGGCAAATCATACTATAAGGTGGGCAGAGGCACTGGAAATGGAAATTGAATGGTCTGGGAAACAAGACTCCCAGACCTTCCTTTATAAAGAATTGTACAAAGTAGGTCAACACTGCTTAGAGAAATAGTGAGAGAACAGAACATTCAGAAAAGAAAGGAAGGAATAGATCCCTTAAAGCTCTATACACTAGTATCAAATACAAGAAAAAAGAAAGTAAGAGGTGATAGTAATGTCAAGCAGCACAAAACAAGAACAAGAACTGCACTTGTTGGAGGCTGGGCTGCAGAGGAGCTCACAGAAGACTTGCTGGGCTGTTTGAGAGGAAAAGAGAGAGTGGGAATAAAGCATGTCTCTAAGAAAAACAATTGCTGTGTTTTCATTTTGGTCATCTGATGTTAGTATCTAAAAGTGTTTAAAGAGTCAAAGCTCTAAGGCAAAATATAACTGGGCTTAGCACCAAAGTCTGTCCCTTGGGAGCTTGATGGCCCAGCATAAGCTGCATAAGCATCAGGTTTCTTCTTTGTAGAATAGGAACAATAGTAGTATTTAGTTCAAATCATTTTTAAAGGTAAAATAAGATACTGCATTTAGATCCTTAGCATCCTTAGCATAAAGTCTGTACTGTTAAATGTTCAATAAACATTAGCTATTATTTTCAGTCTTTAAAGCATGCTATGTTTCAGAGACTCTAGGAAGGCTTTCCTGCCCTGAAATTCAGAACTGATATCCAACTACTTAGGTTGTTATTATATATTAAATGATATCTCATTCTTTCACAACTCTATATAAAGAAGGATGTGGTATGTTAAGTATTATTTTCATATGACAGTAATTTTCATGATTGGATATCTGACCTCTCACTGAATAGAGGTGTTTATGTCAGGGGAGAGGTTATATGGGCAAGAGTAAAGAAGAGCACAATGATGGTAGGAGGCATAGAGGATACCTGCACAATTTTGCTGATGCTGGCTTTAGTATGCAGTAAAGTATAGCTGATGGCGGGCTTCCCTGATGACTCGGCAGTAAAGAAACCACTTGTCAGTGCAAGACATGGGGTTCACTTCTTTGTCCAGGAAGATCCCCTGGAGAAGGAAATGACAACCCACTCCAATATTCACACTTGGGAAATCCCAAGAACAGAAGAGCCTGGTTAGCCATAGTTCCTAAGGTTGCAAACACTCAGACATGACTTAGCAACTGAGCACACACACAGCACACAACAACACAGGTGATCATCTACCTTCTCACTCCCACCTTGTGGAGGGGTATTTGTATATCCCCCACATGTAACATGAAAATATAAGTGATTATAATCTGAAAATCAGAAACACACTGAAACCATAAAGACCATATTTAAAAATAAGAGATGATAAGGCAAGATTATACTGTACACTCGGCTAGCACCTCATCAACTGCACACTAAAAGTGATGTAGTGATAAAAGAGTGAATGAAATAGAATAAAGGAACAGTCATTACTGAGAATATTTATGTTAGTGATCAGTAGTTAGCATAGTGATGCTTATTCCTAAGGCATTTGTAACCCATTGTCTTTTTAAAATATATTTTTGAAGTAAAGATATATTCTGTTCATAAGAGTTTGTAAGTTCCTTGAGCCTTTTCAGCAATTATACTATTCCTGCTACAAAATGCTATTTATATCCTACTCCATTCAAATGTATCACTCACCAGTATTATATTTAAAAGTTTTCCTAGCTTCTCATCATTTTTTATGCAGACCTGATTTGTCCTGAATGATTATCAGACAGGCTTTGATTTTAAAAAAAGAAATAAGAGCACAAGCTGGAATCAGTATTGCTGGGAGAAATATCATATCCTCAGATGTGCAGACGACACCACGCTTATGGCAGAAAGTGAAGAAGAAGTAAAGAGCCTCTTGATGAAAGTGAAAGAGGAGAGTGAAAAAGTTGGCTTAAAACTCAACATTCAGAAAACTAAGATCATGGCATCTGGTGCCATCACTTCAGGCAAATAGGTGGGGAAACAATGGAAACAGTGACAGATTTTATTTTTTGGTCCATCTAGTCAAAGCTATGATTTTTCCAGTCCTCATGTATGGATGTGAGAGTTGGACCATAAAGAAGGCTGAGCACTGAAGAATTGATGCTTTTGGACTGTGGTGTTGGAGAAGACGCTCTTGAGAGTCCCTTGGACTGCAAGAAGATCAAATCACTCAGTCTTAAAGGAAATCAGTCCTGAATATTCATTGGAAGGACTGATGCTGAAGCTGAAACTCCAGTACTTTGGCCACCTGACGTGAAGAAATGACCCATTGGAAAAGACCCTGATGCTGGGCAAGATTGAAGGCAGGAAGAGAAGGGTGACAGAAGATGAGATGGTTGAATGGCATCAATGACTCAATGGACATGAGTTTGAGCCAACTCTGGGAGTTGGTGATGGACAGGGAAGCCTGGCATGCTGCAGTCCATGGGGTCACAAATAGTTGGACACAACTGAGCAATTGAACTGACTGAAGAGTATATATATATATATGTGTGTGTGTGTATATATATATATATATATATATATATAAAATATGTTTTTACTATGTTTTATGCCAATGTGCTCAGTCACGTCCAACTCATTTTGACCCCAGGGACTGTAGCCCATCGGTCTCCTCTGTCCATGGGATTTTCCAGGCAAGAATACTAGAGTGAGTGGCCATTTCCTCCTCCAGGGGATCTTCTTGACCCAGGGATTGAATCTGTGTTTCTTTTGTCTCCTGCACTGGCAGGCAGATTCTTTATTATGATTGTCACCTGGGAAGCCCTTACTTTCTTAAAAACAATGACTTAATTTAGCAAACCTTTACTGGCTCAGATGGTAAAGAATCTGCCTGCAATGCAGGAGACCCAGGTTCGATCCCTGGCTTGGGAAGATACCCTGGAGAAAGGAATGGCAACCCACTCCATTATTCTTGTCTGGAGAATTCCATAGACTGAGCAGCTTGGTGGGCTATATAGTCCACAAGGTCGGAAAGAGTAGGACATGACTGAATGACTAACACTTTTATTTTCACTTCACTATCTGCCATATAATGAGCACTATGTTAAACATGTGAATAAGAGTCAAAGTTAATGAGATGAAGACAACTTTTTTTATAGCTAAGATGTAGAACAGCTCTTAAGAAGATGGTTACTTATAATGAGAAAAAATGTGGTAAGTTTACCTAGAGTAGAAGTTAAGACCTCAGCTGTTTCATACCACAAATGGCTCAGCTATACTCAAAGTAAGTCATTTGTCAGTTGATTTAGAGAGAAAGTGTGTCTCTGGGGGAGTTATATGAGTAATAAATAGGGTACTTGGAACCCCATGCTGTGGCAGGAGGTTTGTAGCATTCACAAGAGTTTGTAAGATGCTTCTGCCTCTAGTTGTGAAAGAAGGTGAATGTACTGAGTATATTGTCAGTGAGCCAGGCCCTTCGGGGCCAGAGATCAGACTGTGGTAGGCACTGGCTCATAGGCCCCGCAATGTTCCCTTCCTCCTGGTGTTCATGCTCTTCTGGCTTCTATCTTCGGCATTCTCTCTCTCTCTCATTAATTGCTCTAGAAGAGGCCTGCTGCCATGGTCTGGGGACACCCAGTCAGTTCAGAAAGAAGTCCATATGACAAAGAATTTGATCTCTCTAGCTGCTGGAGGCCTTCATTGCAGCTGTCTACCAGGGTTGGAAGGCACAGGACTTTGGCTGGGAGAAGGGTGGATCACCATAAGATCAGGGTGAATGCCAAGCCGACACTGAGGACTAAAGAAGCTCTCACAGGTATAAGAGAGACTAAGGAAATGTAAAGAAAGAAAGCTATTGATGAATTACAGAAAACTTGGTGAATATGGAGTTTCTAGATTTTCACAACCAAAAAGCTGAAGTTGTGTCCAATATTTAACTTTGAGGATCACAGTGTCCCTAACTCACATATGGTTTCAGAAACTTCAAGGCAGATACAAAATGACTACTACAACACAGGAATGAAATCTAAGGGAGTACACATGTACATTATATATCAGCATATAAATATGTAAGCATACAAATAGCATAGATCACTTAAAATTATACTAATATATAAAGTTTAATACAGAACAACTAACTTGAACTATTATACAGACAATAACTATCATAAACCTAACATAATGAAAATAAATATGTGAAACAGAAATGCAAATAACATATTCACCACAAAAACAGTAACAAAGTTTAATATACACCTATTCTTACTCCTCGGAAGGAAAGTTATGACCAACCTAGATAGCATATTCAAAAGCAGAGACATTTCTTTGCCAACAAAGGTTCGTCTAGTCAAGGCTATGGTTTTTCCAGTGGTCATGTATGGATGTGAGAGTTGGACTGTGAAGAAGACTGAGCACCAAAGAATTGATGCTTTTGAACTGTGGTGTTGGAGAAGACTCTTGAGAGTCCCTTGGACTGCAAGGAGATCCAACCAGTCCATTCTGAAGGAGATCAGCCCTGGGATTTCTTTGGAAGGAATGATGCTGAAGCTGAAACTCCAGTACTTTGGTCACCTCATGCAAAGAGTTGACTCATTGGAAAAGACTCTGATGCTGGGAGGGATTGGGGGCAAGAGGAGAAGGGGACGACAGAGGATGAGATGGCTGGATGCATCACTGACTCAATTGACGTGAGTCTCAGTGAACTCCGGGAGTTGGTGATGGACAGGGAGGCCTGGTGTGCTGCGATTCATGGGGTCGCAAAGAGTCGGACAGGACTGAGCGACTGATCTGATCTGATTCTTAAATGTTTATACAGAGAACACTTAAATTTCAGAAATAAGTCTGATACATGCTAAACTAATCTTTAGCTGTAAAATGAGTAATATAGAAAGATTAACATTTGCATAGTCACGGTATTCAGTTCTTGCAACCTGATATGATTATAGTGGTGTTGCTATATTTTTTAATATATATACATTTTTTTAGTTAGGTAATGTTTTGTTAAAACTTTCATAGAGTATGGTAATACTTAAAAGTGTTACACTTTTGAATTCTAAGGTTGTTTAAGATACTGGGATTTTTTTTTTTTTAATGTCCTTTCTGTCCAACTTAAGCACATTCTTTACAAAGAGTTCCAGTATTTTCACAAATTCTTTTTAACAAAGCTTATTTAAGAATCCCTTTGCAATATTTAACCTAATTAGTTTAGTGTGGTCATTTTCAACAATGTTGATACTTTACTTGATACTCCTCCGTTCAAAAGGTGAAGACTAATCACCCACTTACTACGCAGAAATGCAGGTTGGAGTTAGTCTCTTAATATGCAGAAATGCAGGTTGGAGTTAGCCTCTTAATGTAATTAACAGAATATGGCATGCATACCGACACAGGCTATCTTTTTTGGACCACTTACTCTGAGGGAAGCCAACAGCCAGATCATGAGCATAGGGACATGTGTGAGGAAGGACACAGGGTAGGAACTGAGTCCTCTCCCTAGCAGGTAGCACTAACTTCTCAGCCTTGTGAATGAGACACCTTGAAATTACAATCCTACACAGTCTGAAAAGCCTGCAAGATGACAACTGATTGCAAACTCATGAGAGACTCTGAGCCAGAAACACCCACATAAGTGATGCCTTAATCTTGACACACAGAATCTGTGAGGATAATAATTATTATGTGACTGTGTTTTCAGGCTTTTTAATGCAGCAATTAATAGCTAATACAATCAACTCATTATGGTATATTCTATTTTCAAGAGAGATGTAGTAGAAAAGAGAGATCACCTTTTATGAAGTATAAAAACTATAATTTAAAATGTACACAATGAATATTACTGCATTAGTCTTGGTTTTAACAGTGCATATGTTAATTTCTGAATCTGTGGATAAACATGCCAGTATTATTAGCTTTCATTGATGACTGTTACATGTATGTGTTTAAACTTAATTCCAGATCAAGGAAATATATTTTAAAATCCAGTTACTTAGTTGAAATCTCACAAAAGAATATTGGTACCTGGAAAATGACATTTGATTCTTACTCAAAATATTTACCATATATTTTGCATGAAATCATTACAATTGTAAAATCACATCCGATTTTTATGGTATATTCTGACATTTTTCAAAACAATAAAAATAAGAAAACATTAAAAAGTGCTAGCTTATTTGAAAATATGAAACTAAATTTTATGTGAGAATTATTTCATTAAATTCATACTGTAAATTAATTTACATCCATGGCAGAATAATAAAAATCATTTTTTAATTTAAAAAGTGAGCATTTATTGAGCATGTTCTGAGTTAAGTGCTGCTTTAAATGTCTTTTATGTATTTGTTAATTATTGCTGCCATTTTACTAATTAAGAAAACAAAGCAAAGACAAGTCAAATACTTTCAAGAGATCACATACTTAGTAAATGGTAAACCAGGATTGAACTCAGGTTCTCTAACATGTATATTCTTAGGCATGCTGATGTTCCAGTCTGGAATCTAGCTTTCCCATTAACATATAATAAATCATCTACAACAAAAGTGTATAAAAATGACACATACATTCACAGATTCAAAATTAACATATGCCTTATTAAAGGCACAATTAACCTAGCAATACTGATTGTGCACATTCTAAAATGCTTTTGTCTTTAAACACAAATTAGTATATGACCAAATTGCAGTATAATTTTGAACAACTTAAAAATTTCCTCAAGTGTCTCTATCAGAATAGAGACATCAAAAAATACCAAGCCAACAGCATTGCCTATAAGCTACTTGGAACTCGAAGGGAAATAGCAACAAGGTCACCAAACAGGTTATCTTCATGGTTACAGCCTGGGGTAGCAGCTATCTTAAACAAAGGATGATGGCAATCTCCGAACAATAAGGAAGAAAATAATAAAATGAATTCCTAAACAAAGACAAAAAACTGATGACACTAAAGTAGACTTAGGTGCTGAGCAAATTTGAGCTGCTTTCATTCTTGCTTTTTCTATTTCAGGACTCAGGAACTTGTTGCACTGCCTGCCTCTCTTAGGAAGGATGAATATAAAAGGCAACCCACATTGTCTAAAAATAGACCTCAGTCCACTTTGACAAAGCACTCCATCCAGCAGCACTCTGCTGCCACACTTTCATTAGACCAATGGAAATGTCAGCTTCATCTATTTTGTTTCTACTGGAGAGCACAGGGCTTCAATATTTTGACCTGTCTCCACCAGAGAGGAGGAATTTGATTTGTAAAAAGACATGTGCCTGATTTCACTAGATATTAATGAATCAGCAAAAGAAGTTTTTATATGGCTACAGGAGCAGTCTGTCAGCAACCCCATGACAAATCTCTTTCTCTAAAAGACTATAATATGCTCACAAAAATTCACTTCAGGATGAAAATTGGCACATGGTTATATATTTGTGGGATAATTGTTATTTTTCCCCTTCATTAGTAAAAACAAAAGTCAGTGTCTTAATCTATAGCACTGTTACAACTAAACTAACAAGAAAAATACATAATAAAAATTGACTTCTACCTAGCCAATTTCTGTAAAACTCAAAAAATATAAATACCCTCCTTGATCAAAGAAAAATAAATCCAATCATATTAATAATACTTATTTTCTTCCCTACATATGTATTGACTTCCAAAAAAGAGAGAAAAGTCTACATTAAAGGGCTTAGGTCATATTTTGAAAACTGGTATATTAAGACATTTTCAGTGATTAACATTTTCACTTCCAGAATAATTCATTTAGAACCACTTCATTTTCTTGATGAAACTCCATTAAATAAAGCAGTATATGCATATTTATAAAAATAATATTCATAGCAGCACTACTTACAATAGTTGGGACATGGAAACAGTCTAAATGTCCATCAACAAATGAATGGATAAAGATGTGATGTATATATGTACACACACACACAAACACACTCATACACAATGGAACACTACTAAGTCACAAAAATGAATGAAATAATATCATTTACAGCAACATGGACAGACCTGGAGATTATCATACTAAGTGAAGCAAGTGAAAGAAAGACAAATATTATATGACATTACTTATATGTGGATATAAAAAAAATACAAGTTATGCAAATGAATTTATTTACAAAATGGAAATAGACTCACAGACAGAGAAAGCAAGCTTATAGTTTTTTTACCCAAGGGGATAACGGGATGGGGAGGAGTTAGATAAATTAGGAGTTTTGGATTAACAAACACTACTCTTTGCGACCCTATGGATTGTAGCCTGCCAGGCTTCTCTGTCAATGGAATTCTCCAGGCTAGAATATTGGAATGGGTGGCCGTTCTCTTCTCTAGGGGACCTTCCTAACCCTGGGATTGAACCTAGGTCTCCCACATTGAAGGCAGATTCTTTACCTTCTGAGCCACCAGGGAAGCCCAACAAACAAACTACCATATATATAACAGATAACCAAAAAGGACCTACCATATAAAACAGCAAATTATACTCAATATTTTGTGATAATGTATGATGAAAAATAATCTGAAAAAGATTATTTTCAGACAATAACTTTGCTGTATACTTGAAACTAATGCAATGTTGTAAATTAACTATACTTCAATTAAAAATTAGAAATTCAGAAATTTGTGTTCAAAGATATTCTCAAAAATTATTTATAATACTAAGGAACTGAATAGAAATATACATGTTTATCTATAGAAAATATTTAAATAAATCTTGATAAATCAATATAACAGAATATAAGGTATTCATTAGAAAACACAATTTGGGTGCTTTCTGAACACTGACTGTGGGTGGTAGCATAATGTGTTTAAAAGAAAAGTCAGTCAACATGAGCATAAAATTCAGTAAAGTTTTTATTCTTCCCTTACATTTTCTTCCAAGTTTTAAATCTGCTTTTGAATCACAGGAAGTGATCAGTTTAAGAGTTCAATTTTTAAAAATTTATTTTTAATTGAAGGATAATGGCTTTACAGGATTGTGTTGGTTTCTATCAAACATCAACATGAATCAGCCACAGGTTTACCCATGTCCCATCCCACCTGAACATCCCTCTCACTTTCCTCCCCAACCCATCCCTCTAGGTTGTTACTGAGCCCTGGCTTGAGTTCCCTGAGTCATATAGAAAATTCCCACAGACTATCTATTTTACATATGGTAATATCTGTTTCCATGTTACTCCATACATCCCATCCTCTCCCTCCTCCCCCTGCACACCGTGTCCATAAGTCTGTTCTCAATGTCTGTGTCTCCACTGCAGTTCTGAAAAAGTTCATCAATATCATCTTACTAGAGTCCATATCAGAGAAGGCAATGGCACCCCATTCCAGTACTTTTGCCTGGAAAATTCCATGGATGGGGGAACCTAGTGGGCTGCCGTCTATGGGGTCGCATAGAGTTGGACACAACTGAAGCAACACAGCAGCAGCAGCAGCAGCAGCAGCAAAGTCCATATATATATATATATATATATATATTAGTATATGATAATTGTTTTTCTCTTTCTGACTTCACTCTGAGTAATAGACTCTATGCCCATCCACCTCATTAGGACTGACTCAAATGCTTTCCTTTTCATGCCTGAGTAATATTCCATTGTATATTTGATGTCACTTACTTATCAATATTATGTTTCCTAACATCAGTTGTGGGTATAAAATTATCCAATTACTCAAACTTGGCTGTGCATAGGTAGTATTTGTGTATATGTGTATAATTTCTAAACCTTTTTGTTAACTTTTGTTTCTTTTAAAACATTTTTAAATTTAAAGTTCACCATTTTTAATGTAAGTTATTGACACTCACATAGCTGTAGAACTACCACCACAATCTAGAAACAAACTATCCCAACACTCCCAAAATATTCCTCTGAAGTTGTTTGGAGTCACCTTCTCTCCTCTTCCTCACATCGAGAGAAACACTAGTCTATTTTCTGTCACTTTGGTTTTATCTCTTACAAAATATTACAATATACAGCCTCCTTTCACTAACACACAGCATTTGAAATCTATCTCTGCTGTTGTGTCTCTCAGTGGTTTGTAGTACTCGTTCTATGGGTATATCACAGTTTGTTTATCCAGTTACCAGCCGAAGGATCTTTGGGTTGTTTCCAATTTGGAGCAATTATTACTAAAACGGCTATAAAATGTGCATATATGATTTTGAGAATATGTTTTTATTGCCTTCAGAAAAATACCTAAGACTGGGATTTTTGTATGGTATAGTAAGTTATGTTCAACTTTGAAAGGAATTTCCCAAATATTCCCCAAGTAGCTATAATTCTTGGGATTTCCACCAAAAGAGTATAATACTTATTGGCAGTTCAGTTCAGTTCAGTCTCTCAGTCGTGTCTGACTCTTTGCGACCCCATGGACCACAGCATGCCAGCCCTCCCTGTCCATCACCAACTCCTGGAGTCCATCCAAACCCATGTCCATTGAGTCGGTGATGCCATCCAACCATCTCATCCTCTGTCGTCCCCTTCTCCTGCCCTCAATCTTTCCCAGCATCAGGGTCTTTTCAAATGAGTCAGCTCTTGCATCAGGTGGCCAAAGTATTGGAGTTTGAGCTTTAGCATCAGTCCTTCCAATGAACACCCAGGACTAATCTCCTTTAGGATGGACTGATTGGATCTTCTTGCAGTGTGAGGGACTCTCAAGAGTCTTCTCCAACACCACAGTTCAAAAGCATCAATTCTTCTGTGCTCAGCTTTCTTTATAGTCCAACTCTCACATCCATACATGACCACTGCAAAAACCATAGCCTTGACTAGATGGACCTTTGTTGGCAGTATGTGATGTCAACCTTTTCTTTTTTTAAATTTAGCCATTCAACTAATTATGTGTAGCTATCTTATTGAAGTTTTAATTCGCATTTGCCTACTGATTTTGCACATCATTTTTTAAAGAGTTTATAAATCATCTGCATAACTAGTGTCTCTTCAAACATTTTGCCCATATTTAATTGGATTTTTTGTTTTTATTAAGTTTTGAGAGTTTTTCCATATATTGTGCTTACAAACCATTTATCATATATGTGATTTCCAAACAAGATGCTTTCATTTTGTCCTTGTATTCTCTTAACAGATTTTTTTTTTTCAAATAGGAAAAGTTCTTCATTTTGATAGTCTGATTTATTTATTCAGTTTTATTTAATAAGGCATTCTTTTGGTATACTACTGAAGAAATATTTGCCTAACCTAAGGACCTCCCCCCATATTTTCTTCCAGAAGGTTAAAAAACATGAGGATCTCTATTTATGTCTATAATTCAAGTTTTGTTTTTTTTTTTCTATCTGTTATGAGGGATGAATTGGGAGGAGAGTTCTTTTGTGACATATGGATATTCAGGTGTTTGGTAACATTTGTTAAAAGAAAAAAAATTCTCTATGGAATTATGTTCTTAACTTTGTTGAAATTAAGCGACATATACCTGTGGGTCTATTTCTGGATGGCCTATTCTGTTCAGTTGTCCTATTTATCTATTAATATATCCTTTTGTTAATACCACACTCACTTCATTTGTGCTCTTTTTATACTAAATCTTGAAATCAGGTAGTGTGATTTCTCAAATTATTCTTTTCTCCTCGAAGCTGATAAAACTATTTTAACCTATCTGTATTGCCATGTGAGTTTTAGATTTCATTTATTGATTTAAAAAGAAAAACTGCTAGAATTGTTATCAAAATTGCATTGAATTTACAGTTCAATTTATGAAGAAGTGACTTCTCAATCATACTGTTAATACAAAGCCATAGTATGTTTCTCCATTTATTTAGGTGTATTTTGATTTCAGGGTAAAAGTTTAGCATCTTGATCTTGGACATATTTTATTAATTTTATACCCAATAATTTCATGCATTTCTGATATGTTTTAATCACTAGTGTATTTGATACTGTTTTAAAATTTTATTTTCAGTGGCTAATTGCTAGTATGTAAAGATACAATTAATTTTTGTATACTGACCTTTTACCTGTGACCTTATTAACCTTTATTAGCTTAATATTATTCATAATACCACTTAATATGCATTGAATGTACGATCTATAGTGTTTTCCTTTATTCTTGATACTGGTAAATTACAAAGCTTCTTTTTTTTTTTTGGAACAAGATGGGGTAGGATAGTCCATTGAACTCCTGCAACTGCTATTGACTTCATGGATGTCCATCATCCATTTCTTATCAGAAACACAAAATCTTTATATATTTAGTAAGCAGTAGCAGTAGTCCATGGGGTCGCGAATAGTCGGACACGACTGTGCGACTTCACTTTCACTTTTCACTTTCATGAATTGGAGAAGGCAATGGCAACCCACTCCAGTACTCTTGACTGGAAAATCCCATGGACGGAGGAGCCTCGTAGGCTGTAGTCCACGGGGTCGCTAAGAGTCGGACACCACTGAGAGATTTCACTTTCATTTTTCATTTTCATGAATTGGAGAAGGAAATGGCAACCCACTCCAGTGTTCTTGCCTGGAGAATCCCAGGCACGGGGGAGCCTGGTGGGCTGCCGTCTATGGGGTCGCAAGAGTCGGACACGACTGAAGTGACTTAGCAGCCGCAGCAGCAGTGTTAGTTTTGTCTGACTCTTTGCGACCCCACAAACTGTAGCCCGCCAGGCTCCTCTGTCCATGGGATTCTCCAGGCAAGAATACTGGAGTGGATTGCCATTCCTTTCTCCAGATGATCTTCCTGACCCAGGGAATATTTAGTAAACGTGATGCTCAATTCATAGGGCTTCCTTGCCCACAATTAAATTTTGAAAATGTAGTCAATTTTTATACAGTCAATTGTCTCTTCACTTGTGAAATTATTAATTTCAATTAAAAGTAGTACATATACTCTATATTAAGTACACTTCATCAAATTAAAATCCCAATTCAACATATCATAATTCAATTTACAAACTTGGGCAGTGAAATGATTTTGATATTTCTGAATAAATTTTAATAAAACTTTACAGTAATCTAAAATGTAACCTAAAGACTTAATATAAAAATCTATATTTATAGCAATTTGATTTTAAAATTTTGGAAAAATTGTATAAGGATTCACTATTACCTTTCTACTTATGAAAATATGCATGAATCAGATAACTAATTTCTCTTGGTTAACTAAACAAGGAGTAAGTCATTATAAAAAACAAAATTTATTTCATTGTTTATTTATTTATTTTCTGGCTACTAAAAAATTGTGAGTGTTTCAACAGTCCCCTTATGAACCTCATAAATCATCAGTTTTTATGTTGACTAATATTACTAAAGAAACTATTCCACTGCTAGTTCCTGCTTATTTAAAGAACTATCATTACCATTTCAAATTCCAATATGTTAGCTCTCTTGATCCCATCTTCTCTCTCTGCTAGAAACCTTATTTTGAGTTTTATCTTTCCATATCTCTCTCTCTTAACTGCACAGTCCTTTGAACTTTTGCCCATCCATTTTGTAGAGGATGTCATCCTACTCATATGCCCTTTTCACCTCCTCTTCAGCCTTACTCCTTTATTTTCAACTTCCAGAAATATCTTTCCCTACTGAACTACTTCCAGCAATGTTCTATGGGCAGTTTCTATCCTATTTATAATAATAATGAGGACAACCAAATAAAATTATAATGAAGGAGGAAAATGAGAATGAGGAAGAGAAGGTGAAGAAAAGAAATAAAATTATTTGAAAACATAATATAATCAGCTACATATGAAACATTTTTATGAAATAGGTATTGATCTGAGTTTAAAATAAATAATTTGATGTTCAGAAGAAAAAATATTTTTCCAAAATTACTCAATTCATGTTTTTTTTTTTTAATTTATTTTTATTGAAGAAAAACTGCTTTACAGAATTTTGCTGTTTTCTGTCAAACCTCACCATGAATCAGCCATAGGTATACATATATCCCCTCCCTTTTGAACCTCCCTCTCATCTCCCTCCCCACCCCAGCCTTCTAGGTTGATACAGAGCCCCTGTGTGAGTTTCCTGAGCCATACAGTAAATTCCCGTTGGCTATCTATTTTACATATGGTAAGGTAAGTTTCCATGTTACTCTTTCCATTCATCTCACCCTGTCCTCCCCTCTCCCCATATCCATAAGTCTATTCTCTATGTCTGTTTCTCCATTGCCGCCCTGTATCAATTCAAGTTTATAATTTAAAACTAGGTCTAATTGTTAATAACTAATACTTATTGAGCACTTCCTATATATTAAATCAAATACACACATTATCTCATTGAATAAAATAACCCCTGAAGAAAGTAGTATAATAATAGTCATATCACCATCTAGTGAAGCTTCATAAGAGATGAAATGGTTTGTTTAAGGTCTCATATTGAGTGAGAATGTTCTTATTCATACCCAGATAGCCTGACACTGGAACCAAGAGCCTTAATCTCCACTTAATACTGCAAATTTTTACTTTATTAAGCTATGCTACATACAAAAAATTGGTTGTTTGTTATTTCTCTATTTTTATTTCCTTAATTAGCTATTACTTCAGGACAAATATAAGCACATTCTATTGCCCAATGTCAAAAATCAAGCTAATTCCTAAGTAAATATACTGTACAAATATATATCAATATTTATCTATCTAGACAAAAAGGAAAAATATTAAAGAATATAAAGGAATAAAATTTAAATTTTATTACCTTTTTAAAAACATTCTTATTTTACTGAATATATTTTAATTCTAATTTTTCTAATTTAAAATAATTTAAATTTATTCCTCTTAAATTGACCCATCAAATATATAAATTTCTCACCCAGACCAGTTTTTACCACTATTACTATCCTCTTCCTAGACCATAAATCCACCCTCATTTTAAATTGATTTAAATATGATCTTCAAATATGTAATACATATGACTTAGAAAATATTATATCATCCTTTGAGGTAACTGTGAAACACAGACATCCTTTAACTATGAAAGAACTTAAAATATTTGCATTTAAATGTGTCCTTATGTGAATACTTTCACTTTCATAAAGTGAGTCTCTAAGCTGACTAGAATAAATATAGTCCAATCATCACAATTCCATTAAACTTGCTGTTATTTTTATACCCTGAAACATATTTTTCATTTCATATTCCATTTCCAATTCAAGGTATATAGCTTATTTTTCATATACAGAGTAAAAGACAAGATTGAAAAATCAACTCAGTATATTTCAAATGGTGGGCAAGTTAGAAAAACAATTTTTTCTTGAGCTAACCAAGGTCAACATCTCAAACACAACATACTCTTGAAGAATATTCTTCAAAGTAATCCTTTTCAAAAGTACATCTAAAATCAAGGATGTCTGGAGAGTGTTATTTTGAAGTGAGATAATACCAAAATATTCTAGTCATCAGCACACTCTATCAAAAGACAAAGGAAATCTACTGACATTCTTCGTTTAAAGTGTTATTGAGAGTATTGCCATTTTGTAATTGAAATAGTTTTTTATTTCAGTTTTTGCAGATTATTTTCACAATATTAGCCTACAATAAATATATATTGTAACTCATATAGCAGTTAACTATTTTTAACACACACAGAGACACAAAATTTAAAAAGATGAGTTGGCCTCAAACACAGAATGGAACAATGCTGTTATTATCCTTTCAAGTGGGAAATACAGTTTAAAAACAATAATCAACTGATATCTAGACTTCAGTGCATAGAAATGACCAAAAAAGAAATACTCAAAATAATATGCAATATGGGATTACATATATTATGTGTATATATGCACACTTATGCATAATATATAACTTCAGACATCTTCAGACCATTCCTGATGATTTACATGTTTTAGGAATGTGAAGGATAACAGAAAACCTGGTAAAGTACACTGAGCTTGGAAGGGAGAATGGGATTAGGTTGAACAAGAAAGAATACATACTTAATAACATGCATCTGAAATATGAATTTGAACTGGATCTACAATTTAAGCTGAATTGGTCAAAATTGACAAAGGACAACAAAAGAAGGAATAAAATCCTCTCATCTTTGAAGGTCTGAATAACATGTACAGCAAGCAGCCATGGCAAATCTCACAGTACTAAAAGGATTCTCAGGGTCTGGTACCTACAGAAATAGAAACTCAGTTTGGGAATCTCAATGCAAGAGCCCCAGTCCTGACCAGGGGCCTTGAATTACCCAGCTTAAAAGATTACCACCCTGTGACTGGGCTATTATGTCTTGCATTTGTCTGAGAGTAACATTTGAGTTAATCCTTTCACATTTAAGATTCTATTTTTATTTGCCAAGTGTCATCTTCAAGGTTTTGAATAAATGTTTCTCTTCAGTGAGGGCCTGACATCATGGATTTTAGTAATTATAAAATTCTAACTTAAAAATCACTAAAACATAATAACTTCTAAGTTATTTTCTATGTTAAAATAGAATTACATATTGGGAATATGATAAAATGTCAAATATAGAAAATTCTTTGCTCTGTATGGAAAGTAAATAAGTGGATTTGTTTTATAATGATCTCCTATTTTATTTATAAAACTGTGCAAGTAAAATATTTTGTTTAGTTGTCAAACACTAAAAAGCTGAAATCTCAAAAGATTTAGTGCTCTCAAATTAATAATGTATTATAGTCACATTTAATGTCACAATAATAAAGACTTTGCTGTTGTTCAGTCTCTTAGCCATATCCAAATCATTGTGACCCCATGAACTGCAGCACTACAGGCTTCCCTGTCCTTCACTATCTCCTGGAGTCTGCTCAAACTCATGTTCATTGAGTGGTGATGCCATCCAACCATCTCATTCTCTGTTGCTTCCTTTTCCTCCTTCCCTCAATCTTTCCCAGCATCAGGGCTTTTCCCAATGAGTCTGCTCTTCACCTCAGGTGGCCAAGGTATTGGAACTTCAGCTTCAGCATGAGTTGTTCCAATGAATACTCAGAATTGACTTCATTTAATTGGTTTGACCTCCTTGCTGTCCAAGAGACTCTCCAGAGTCTTCTCCAACACCACATTTTGAAAGCATCAATTCTTCAGTGCTCAGCCTTCTTTATGGTCCAAATCTCACAACAGCACATGCTGCTGCACATGACTATGGGGAGAATCATAGCTTTTACTAGACGCACCTTTGTCATCAAAGTGATGTCTCTGCTTTTTAATATGCTATTTAGGTTTGCCACAGTTTGTTTTCCAAGAAGCAAGTATCTTTTAATTTTAGGGCTTCAGTAACTGTCTGCTGTGATTTTGGAGGACAAGAAAATAAAGTCTGTTACTGTTTCCATTTTTCCCCTTCTATTTGCCATGACGTGATGATGGGACGAGATGCCAAGATCTTAGTTTTTTGAATGCTGAGTTTTAAGCCAGTTTTTATTACTCTTCTCTTTCACCTTCAGCAAGGGGGTTCTATAGTTCCTCTTTACTTTCTGTCATTAGGGTGGTGTCATCTTCATATCTGAGGTTATCGGTATTTCTCCTGGCAGCTTGATTCCATCTTGAGCTTCATCCAGCATGGCATTTCACATGATGAACTCTGCGTATAAGTTAAATAAGCAAGGTGACAATACACAGCCTTGATGTACTCCTTTCCCAATTTGAACCAGTTTGTTGTTTCATGTACACTTTTTATTTTTTTTTGTCTTCTGGAAGCTTTATTATTTTACTTTTCATATGGTGTGAGGTAAAAAGTAAGATCAATTTTTTCCATATAGGTATCTTTTTTTTTTTTTTTTTAGTACAGATTTTTTTTTGTTTTTAAACCTCAAACACTGTATTAGTTTTGCCAAACATCAAAATGAATCTGCCACAGGTATACATGTGCTTCCCTTCTAACTGTTGCTTCTTGACCTGCATATAGGTTTCTCAGGAGGCAGGGAAGGTGGTCTGGTATTTCCACTTCTAAAAATTTCCCATAGTTTATTATGATCCATAAAATCAAAGGTTTTAGTGTAGGCAATGAAGCAAATGCAGATATTTTTCTGAAATTTCCTTGCTTTTTCGATAATCCAATGGATGTTGGCAATTTGACCTCTGGTTTCTCTGCCTTTTATTAATTCAGCTTTTATATCTGGAAGTTCTTGGTTCACATACAGTAGAAGCCTAGGTTCAAGGATTTTGAGCATTCCCTTGCTAGCATGTGAAACAAGTGTAATTGTGTGGTAGTTTGAACATTCTCTGGCATTGTCAATCTTTGGGATTGGATTGAAAACTGAATATTTTCAATATTGAGGCCCAAAACTGAGGCCACTGTTGACTTTTCCAAATTTGCTGGCATATTTAATGCAGCACTTTAACAGCATCATATTTTAGGATTTGAAGTAGTTCAGCTGGAATTCTATCACTCCTACTAACTTTGCTTGTAGTAATATTTCCTAAGGCCCACTTGACATCACACTCCAGGATGTCTGGCTCTAGGTAAGTAATCACACCATCATGGTTATCTGGGTTATTAAGGTCATTTTTATATAGTTATTCCATGTATTCTTGCCACCTCTTCTTAATATCTTCTGTTCTGTTAGGGTCTTGCATTTCTGTTCTTTATTGTGCCCATCTTTGCCGAAATGATCCCTTGGTATCTCTAATTCTCTTGAAGAGATCTCTACTCTTTCCCAATCTATTTCTTTGCATTGATCCCTGAGGAAGGGTTTCTTATCTCTCCTTGCTATTCTATATTTACTACTGCGGGCCAGAATCCCTTAGAAGAAATGGAGTAGCCCGCATGTTCAATGAAAAAGTCCAAAATTCAGTATTCGGATGCACTCTCTAAAACAACAAAATGATCTCAGTTTGTTTTTCAAGGGCAAACCATTCAATATCACAGGAATCCGAGTCTATGCCCCAACCACTAATACCAAAGAAGCTGAATTTGAACATTTCTATGAAGACCTAAGAGCTTCTAGAACTAACACCAAAAAAAAAAAAAAAAAAAAAAGATGTTCTTTTCATCATAGGGGATGGGAATGCAAAAGCAGGAAGTCAAGAAGATACCTAGAGTAGGAGGAAAGTTTAGCCTTGGAGTAAAAATGAAGGAGGGCAAAGGCCAACAGAGTTTTGCCAAGAGAATGCACTGGTCACAGCAAACACCATCTTCCAACAATACAGGAGATGACTGTATACAATGACATCACCAGATGGTCAATACCAAAATCAGATTGATTATATTCTTTGAAACCAAAGATGGAGAAGCTCTACACAGTCAGCAGAGACAGGAACAGTACCTGATTGTGGCTCCTATCATGACCTGCTTATTGCAAAATTCAGACTTAAATTGAAGAAAGTAGGGAAACCACTTCTCTGCTAGGTCATTCTGGTATGACCTAAATCAAATCCCTTATGATTATACAGTGGAGGTGACAAATAGATTCAAGGGATTAGACTGGATAGACAGAGTGCCTGAAGAACTAAGGATGAAGGTTTGTGACACTGTACAGGAGGCAGTGATCAAAAGTATCCCCAAGAAAAAGAAATGCAAAAAAGCAAAGTGGTTGTCTGAGGAGGCCTAACATATAGCTGAGAAAAGAAAAGCTAAAGGCAGAATGGCATTGAAACATGTATAATATCATGTATGAAACAAGTCGCCAGTCCAGGTTCGATGCACGGTACTGGATGCTTGGGGCTGGTGCACTGGGACGACCCAGAGGGAGGGTATGGGGGGGGGAGAGGGAGGAGGGTTCAGGATGGGGAGCATGGGGATACCTGTGGTGGATTCATTTTGATGTTTGGCAAAACTAATACAATATTGTAAAGTTTAAAAATAAACTAAAATTAAAAAAAAAAAAGAAAAGCTAAAGGCAAAGGAGAAAAGGAAAGATATACCCAGCTGAAGGCAGAGTTCCAAAGAATAGCAAGGAAAGATAAAAAAGCCTTCCTCAGTGATCAATGCAAAGAAATAGAGGAAAACAATAGAATGGGAAAGATTAGAGATCTCTTTGAGAAAATTAGAAATACCGAGGGAACATTTCATGTAAAGATGGGCACAATAAAAGACAGAAATGATATGGACCTAACAGAAACAGAAGGTATAAAGAAGAGGTGGCAAAAATACACAGAAGAACTATACAAAAAGATCTTCATGACCCAGATAGCCATGATAGTGTGATCACTCACCTAGAGCCAGACATTCTGGAATGCAAAGTCAAGTGGGCCTTAGGAAGCATCACTACGAACAAAGCTAGTGGAGGTGATGGAATTCCAGTTGAGCTCTTTCAAATCCTAAAAGATGATGCTGTGAAAGTGCTGCAGTCAATAGGCCAACAAATTTGGAAAACTCAGCAGTGGCCACAGGACTGGAAAAGGACAGTGTTAATTCCAATCTCAAAGAAAGGCAATGCCAAAGAATGTTAAACTACCACACAATTTCACTCATGTCACATGCTAGCAAGTAATACTCAAAAGTCTACATGCCAGGCTTCAACATTACATGAATTGTGAACTTTCAGATGTACAAGCTGGATTTAGAAAAGGCAGAGGAACCATAGCTCAAACTGCCAATACCCATCAGATCATAGAAAAAGGAAGGAAATTCCAGAAAAAAAAACATCTACTTCTGCTGTATCAATTATGCCAAAGCTTTTGACTGTGTAGCTCTCAACAAACTGTGGAAAATTCTTAAAGAGAAGGGAATAACAGACCACCTTATCTGCCTCCTGAGAAATCAGATCAAGAAGCAACAGCTAGAAATGGACATGGAACAATAGACTGGTTCCAAATTGGGAAATGAGTACATCAAAGTTGCATATTGTCACCCTGCTTATTTAACTTATATTCAGAGTACATCATGTGAAATATTGGGCTGGATGAAGCACAAGCTGGAGTCAAGATTTCTGGTAGAAATGTCAATAGCCTCAGATACACAGATGATACCACCCTTATGGCTAAAAGTGAAGAGAAACAAAAAGGCCTCTTGATGAAAGTGAAAGAGGAGAGTGAAAAGGCTGGCTTAAAACTCAACATTCAAAAAACTAAGATCATGGCATCTAGTCCCATCACTCCATGGCAAATAGATGGAGAAACTATGGAAACAGTGAGAGATTTTATTTCCTTGGGTTCCAAAATCACTGCAGATGGTGACTTGCTCCTTGGAAGAAAAGCTATGACAAAACTAGACAGCATATTTAAAAGCAGAGACATTACTTTACTGACAAAAGTCCATCTAGTCAAAGTTACGGTTTTTCCAGTGGTCATGTGTGGATGTGAGAGTTGGACTATAAAGAAGGCTGAGCACCAAAGAACTGATGTTTTTGAACTTTGGTGTTGGAGAAGACTCTTGAGAGTCCCTTGGACAGCAAAGAGATCCAACCAGTCAATCCTAAAGGAAATCAGTCCTGAATATTCATTGGAAGGACTTATGCTGAAGCTGAAGCTCTAATACTTTGGCCACCTATGCGAAGAACTGACTCATTGGGAAAGACCCTGATGCTGAGAAAGATTGAAGGTGGGAGGAAAAGGGGATGACAGAGAATGAGATGGCTGGATGGCATTACCGAGTCAATGGACATGAGTTTGAGCAAGCTCTGGGAGTTGGTGATGGACAGGGAAGCCTGGCATGCTGCAGTCCATGGGGTCGCAAAGTGTTAGACATGACTGAGCAATTGAACTGGGCTGAACTGAAATAAATATAATTAAACAAAAGATAAATTCAAGAGCTTGTTACAGATACCAATTTTCTGTTAAGTTCGGGAGACTTAGAAAAATTTTCTGTAAAATAAAATTAAAACTTTCTAAATAATCACCCCTATGTAAGGATAACATCATCCTTATGTAGTTGTATAAAACTAACACCTTTAAAGAGATGAGCTCTAAATAAAGTAGAGGACATTTAAATATATATATGCATATGTGTGTGTGTATATATATATATATATATATATTTTTTTAATATATGTTCATACATATCTAGACTTCCCTGGTGGCTCAGACGGTAAAGCGTCTGCCTACAATGCGGGAGACCAGGGTTCAATATGTGGGTCAGGAAGATCTCCTGGAGAAGGAAATGGCAACCCATTCCAGTATTCTTGCCTGGAAAATCCAATGATGGTGGAACCTGGTAGGCTACAGTCCATGGGGTCTCAAAGAGTCGGACATGCCTGAGCAACTTCACTTCACTTCACTTCACTTCATACATATCTAGGGCTTGCCTTGTAGCGCAGTTGGTAAAGAATTTGCCTGCAGCACAGGAGCCCCGGCTTCTATTCCTGGGTCGGGAAGATACCCTGGAGAAGGAAATGGCAAGCCACTCCAGTATCCTTGCCTGGAGAATTCCATGGACAGAGGAGCCTGGCTGGCTACAGTCCATGTGGTGCAAGAGTTGGACATGACTTAGTAACTCAGTTCATATATATCCATATCCATATATATATATATATATATATATACACACACATATATATATATGTGTGTGTGTGTGTGTATACAGATGGTGACACTGGGAAAGATTGAGGGCAGGAGAAGGAGGCAACAGAGGATGAAATGTTTGGATAGCATCACTGACTCAATGAACATGAGTTTAAGCAAACTCTGGGAGATAATGAAGGACAGGGAAGCCTGTCTTACTATAGTCCATGGGCTCGCAAAGAGTTGGACATGACTTAACAACTGAACAACACAATACAGACATGAATAAAGAGAAGGGGAATGTCTTGAATTTTAATTTAAACTGTTAGAAATATTTAGTAATTAAGGCACCTACAAAGCAAAAAATAAAGTACATAATGAGAAAAAATGTGTCTGACAGCTTACATCTGCCTTTAACATCATGTAAGTCTGATGTTAATTAAACAAAACACTTACTCTTTTTTTATGCCAATGCTTTTTTTCTTCTTTGTTTCCTTAAAACAATCATTTTTCTTAGCTACTCTGAAAGAAAGCTTCAGTGTCTTGTTCATTAATAATTTTATTAATTCAGCTAGTAATCAGGTGCAATTCATCAACTGCACAACACTTTGTGTTCTATTTTTGCTAAATGCTTCTTCTCTGAAACTTAAATTATAAAGAAAAAGTGGCTGACTAATCTGAATTTCTCAATTTATTCATGTTCAATGAAAAGCTATTCATCAGTGCAAACTCTGCTGTGAGTTCAAATCAAATTCAAGCCACCTGGGAGTAAACAAAATCACTCTTCTTCCCTAACACTTGGATGGAGATAAAAATAACACATTTTTAAGAAACTCTGGATACTAATATGTTTAACCGAAACAAAATAGACATGGCAAAGCATCAGGCATTTCCACTATTTCAGGTGCTTTGTCCATTTTATCAGCTTTATTTTCAACATATAATGTTGATTTCATTTACAGCTTGCAGATATTTAAAAAAATCAGTTATGCTCAGAACCCCAAGATATGCAAAACCCCTTTTCTTTTAAAACATTTTACATATAAATGGAATTTAGTATTAAAACAACATATTCACTTTCAGAATTTTTATTAATCATTCAAATCCAACAGTACTATAAATCTGAAGTTCAGCATTTATCTCCTTGGATTTTATAAATATTTATTCTTTTAAAATTAGACATTTTCATAATAACATATGACTACAGTCAGTGGAGTAGAACTGGGGCTTATGTGAATTTGAGAGAAGATATCAGAGACAGTCCTTTAGAGATTCTACTAATACTGGAACTAAATTTCATCTGTTTTTGAATACCATGCCAATATAATAACTGGAGAGTTCTGAGTTTGTGTGAGTGTGTTCTTAGTTGTGTCCAACTCTTTGTCGCCCCATAGACTTATCCTGTCAGATTCCTCTGGCCATGGGATTATCCAGCAAGAATACTGGAGTTGGTTGCCATTTTTCTCCTCCAGATCTCTCCTGAGAGCTTCCCAACCCAGAGATCAAATCTGCATTTCCTGTGTCTCCTTCATTGGCAGGTGGATTCTTTACCACTGAGCCACCTGGGAAGCCCTTTGGGTCCATGTATACTTGTCTAAATAAATTATGGTCAATTAAAAATCAAAGGAACATATTGAAATGGGGAAGCTCACATTCCCTTTTATTTATTCTTCTTGATGACTCAGAAATATTTTAATTTAGCATATAAAAATCCACATGTCACAGGCAATCCTCAGCTCTTAAACATCTTTAGCCTATTATCTATTTCATCAACAAAGGAAATAGTCAATGGCTGCATGGACTACTGTTGCCCATCAAACACCAGTAATGCATTGGCAGAATCATTATCTTTAAGCAAGGTATTTGAATATTTGCAGTATTTTATGGCAAGCATCATTTATCTTTTCACACAATGAGTCAAAATGTTAATTCAAAATCATGGTTACCAGGGGTCAAAAGCAGAGGAATCATAAAGATAAAAGACTTGGAATAAGGATGGAAACTTCTCACACACTGAAACTAGCAACTCTTAACCTCAACTGGATATATAAGTGAAGTGTGAAAGCCTCTCAGTAGTGTCTGACTCTTTGTGACCCCATGGACTATACAGTGCCTGGAATATATAGGTGGACTGTATGTTCAATTACAAAGAAAAAGAATACTCAAGGATATTAATAATATAAGAAACATACTGTTGGAGATTTTGTCTATGAGGTGGGATCTAAGACAAATGTTTAATTATCTGTTTTGTTGTTGTTTAGTCACTAAGAATCATGTCTGATTCTTTGGTGCCCCCATGAACTGTAGCCCGCCAGACTCCTCTGTCCGTTGCATTTCCCAAGCATGAATACTGGAGTCATTTGCCATTTCCTTCTCCAAGGGTATTACCTGTTTATCTATTAGGAAATGAAATCTTCTTTGTGTTAAGTTTAAGATTTAAGGAGCTATTATTCATACAATATGGGATATCCTGTAACTAGAAGTGGATGCATTGGGTTTTATAAAGATGTATTAATGAACCTTTCTATTTAGTTCTTATCTTCAGCCTACCTCTGAAACATTATTTTTGCTTCAAGGAAAGAGATATAAAGTACAGGCTCATCGTCTCCCAAGGCAGCTGTAAGAGTTGCTGCCGTGTAAGTGATGGAAGAGCCCAGGATGCACAGAGCTATAACCCTGTGAGGAGCCTGCAGAAGGTGCATTGTGACTTGAACATCAATCTGATCTGAATGAGCAGAGCTCATGGTACTTCAGTGGCCGTTAGCCTTGAAAGTGAAGGCAAGGATCTGAAGGAGGAAATTCAATTTTTTCCCCTTGAAACTGTATTTTTAAAGATTTGTAGAATGCTTTGATGTTTTAAGAAACATTTGTGTTTATATGAGGTGATGTCTTCTAAAATATTATTACAAAGTGTACAAAAATAAGCATTGTATTTGTTAAAATACATTTAACTCTCACATGTAATAAAATGATATAATAGATGTCATATAATATACATGTAATATAATAGATGTAATAACATCTGCAGTTTAAAAATCATATTTTTATTCAATCATTTAATTCACATTCAAGTACTTACTGCATCCTGAAGTGTATTTACTGAATCATGAGATTTTAAAAATCTTTTGTTACTAATGTATTTGTTTCTGAAAAATCCAATGTTCATTATGATAGGTAGTGCTGTTTAAAATATCTGTAGTGATCTACACTATTATCTGCAGCAGAAATGATGTTTGCACAGCTAGTGCACGCCTGGAGTCAGCCATGTCCTTTATGATACCTTGCCTCTGCATGGGCTCTTATCCCCAACATTTGCCTTTTAAAATCTCTGAAGAGATCTAACAGAAAAAAAATCACAAGAACAGCATCTTTTGTGCTTCTCTTTCTCTGGAAATACCAAAGCAGCAGTGTATCTTCCCATATTGAAAAAGAAAGAAAAATGTTTTAATCTTTCATTTTTCAATATAAAGTTTTTAGCCAAAAGGATATTTATTAAAAGAAATATTTCTGTCACTCACTAATTCAATGACTAACTACATAAGTTTAAAAGTTACTTTTTCTATGAGTATCAGACAAAAGTAAAACAACCTAGAAATTTCAACCCTCTTTCATAAAAAAAAAAAAGAAAGATGAAAGATTCTACTGGCCTAGCAATTAAATCTAAGAAAGCTTACCTTATCTAGGCTTAGGTGATATGAATACAAAGTAGAGTAACTACATTATATTTTCCTTTAAGGCTTACTATTACTAACTGACTGGAAGAAGCCAACTAAGCTGTCAGGAGTTTATTGCAGAGGGACAGTGGTGATTTCTGGGAAGTAATTCATCAAAAGAATAGTGGGAACAGGCTTGATTCAAATATACAGACAGCCTTCAGAATGCAGGGACAATTCTGAAAATAGTAGCTACCAGTAGTTGCCTTTTATATTTTAATTCTATTCAATGAATTCATGCATTCATGTCTGAGTCCTAATAGTGAAAAGCCTATGAATATAAATGAAAGAGCAGGAATACTTATTGTAATGGCAGAATAGTGAGTGGCTGTGATTTCCACAAATAACAATTATAAACCAAATAAAAAAATTAAAACAATTCTATTATTTAAAGGCTCTGTGAAATGTCCTAAGCAGAGGGAAACCAGAGGAATTCTAATTTTGATAGTATCTTTCTAGCCTAAGGGCACTGTCTAGTCTCCCTAGTTATAGCTGCAGAAAATACCAGAATAAAATTACATTTTACTTGCCAGTAAAATATGCCACAGATCAGATTTCAAGTTGGAAATGCATTGATATTATTTATAATGCTCAATTTCAGCTAAAATTCAATAGATATACAAAGAAATTAGAAAGTACAATCCATATTCAGAATGCACAAAAGAATGAGATTCCAAGTTGATCCTGATAATATATTTAGATGACAAAGTATTTAAAGAATCTACAATAAATACATTCAAATAAGTAAAGAAAATATGTCAAAGGATTAGAGAAAAATATGTTATCCAAATTATTCTCTTCCATCATAAAACACAAGAGAGTTATTCTTCAAATCTGGCCTGAAACACAGAGTTTAGTTGGGATTTTGGTATATCAAGAGTTTGAAAGAATGACAGAGAAGTCTTGGAGGAACTTATGTACCAATGCATTTATTCTAATCAGGCAGCAGTGGTCACAGATTTGAGGAGAGCCAGTGATAGCTCCCAGAATCAGATCCTTAGCTGCCTTAGCTGTTGGAAGCTTTATTCAGTTCATAGGTAACTAGCTCCTTAGGCAAAGACCTCTTCTCAAGTTCAGTTCAGTTCAGTAGCTCAGTCATGTCTGACTTTTTGCGACCCCATGGACTGCGGCATGCCAGGCCTCTCTGTCCATCACCAACTCTTGGAGTTTACTCAAACTCATATTCATTGAGTCAGTGATGCCATCCAACCATCTCATCCACTGTCATCCCCTTCTCCCACCTTCAATCTTTCCCAGTATCAGGGTCTTATCAAATGAGTCAGTTCTTCACATCAGGTGGCCAAAGTTCTTCTCAAAGCAGTCACTAAAAGCAAGTGGTGAGATGCCTTCAAATTGACATATTTTATTGTGAAACCTATTTAGGTACTTTGGAGGATTCTCACCTATAATTAAGTTACTGTTAATTATTCTCTGTGAGAAGTACTAAAACCATGCTTTGGAAACCAATGAAATAGCATTTTTTCAACAACATAGATAGAACCACACATTTACTATTCCAAACACTACACCAAATACAAACACTACCATTTTCAGCCCCATATTATCTTGAAGTTTCCTTTCTATGTTTCTTTTCCAAAATCAATAGCGTATCTTTAAACCAATAGAAACTGTGGATGTGAAAACCTTAATTAAAATAGCTTTAGAGAGACTAGGACTTGGACACCCATAGTGATCCAGTGGCTAAGGATCCTCCTGCCAAATTAGGGGACATGAGTTTGATCCCTGGTCCAGGAAGATCCCATATGCAGAGTAACTAAGCCCACCTGTCACAGCTACTGAAGTCTGCATGCTTAGAGCCTGTGCTCTGCCACAGGGTAACTCACCTCAATGAGAAGCCCACGTACGGGAACAAAGACCCAGCACAGTCAAAAATAAATAAATACATAAAATTTTAAATTAAAAAAAAAGAGACTAGAACTGGACACTAACTCAAGGATACCTCCTCACACAGAAAAATTCCCCCCAAAATTCACTTATTTGATTTTGCTGAGATGCAGGTAATACTTGTATACTCCAATACCATTACATCTCAGTGCCTGCTACACAGTATGTAATCCTTAAGTATTTGTTGAACAAATACAGGGTTAAGTTCCTCAAACAATGTATAAACCTTTAACTACAAAAGTGGATAAGTCTTTAGAGACTTTTATCCATACCTAAGAAATGTATCACTCTGCTTCTTAAACATGAATTTTACACCTCAAGATATTTTTCTAACTCAGATCACTAGACTGTAGAAAGGGCAGGGGCATTGTTTTACTGAGATGTGACAAGGCTGTGTGTTATATTTTTCTTGACCAATATTCCAAGGGGACAAATATTACTCTGATCTTGTCAGGATTTGCTCCAAGTTCCAAAGCCTAGTTGCTAAATTATTTCAACACTGTAGTGGTAAAAATATTATTTTCTTGAACATCAAATACTTATATGATGGTCTTCTTATGGACTCAAAGTCCAAAAGATGGCATGTTAAAAATTATTTAACTCCAGTGCAGATTTTTGTTTATAAGGAGTGGTATTAGCTAGCATTTAGCTGCTGGCAATCTATCAGTGCTTAAAATCTAACTTCAAGGACAAGTCAAAATCTCATGTTGCCCAAATATTCATATATTTAAATCACCACAGAGATGTCTCCAAAAGTAAGAGTGTTTTAGTCGTCTGAAAGATGGTTAAAATTAAAATATTATATTGTCATTAATAGCACAAATGTATATAATATACAATAGTTGAAATCTTAAATATTGGCTTATTTGAAAGCATTATAACTTTATTACTTGAATCATTTCTAACATCATCCATAATTCTCAAAGTCACCAAATCATACAGTGGCAGGTCTTGGCATTCTAGTTCTGGTCACTTTTGATGAGACTGGTTAGCCTATTTTTAGCTCTCTCCCTCAGCCTCATTTAATGCTGAATTGAATCAAGGAGATGAGAGCAGAAACTGGCTATGGCAAATGTTGGATCCTTTTCCAAGAAAGCACATAACAAAGAGATTCAATTGCATCATAACTAACTCCAGTAGCAGGCCTGCTAGTGAGTGCTGGGCCAAATAGCATTTAATGGTGAATTCTGGGGTATGTCAAAAGAAGTAAACTAATATTTTCACAGGACCAAAGACAAACCTTATCAAGTGGCAGGGAATTATTATATCTTAGATAGGAGATACTGGAACATACTCATAAATAATGATATAAACTTGAATCACATGGGGAAAGGTCAAGTTTCCAGTATCACATAAATATGACTAGAGTCGCATTTTTTCTCTTATAAATATAAAGCCACTGATCAGTAAGTCTTTATTACCTGACAGATAATTCACATTATAGGACAGAATATGGACATTTTCTATCTTATTTGTAATATCACATTAGATATGATCCCAGATGACAGAGTTTTACATTAACATTTTATTATGATTAGATACATTTGTGTTGGGGAAATTTAATGTGAAGTGTGGGATCTTGAGGAGAAGGCAATGGCACCCCACTCCGGTACTCTTGCCTGGAAAATCCCATGGACGGAGGAGCCTGGTTGGCTGCCGTCCATGGGGTCGCTAAGAGTTGGACACGACTGAGCGACTTCACTTTCATGTTTCACTTTCATGCATTGGAGAGGGAAATGGCAACCCACTCCAGTGTTCTTGCCTGGAGAATCCCAGGGACGGGGGTGCCTGGTGGGCTGCCATCTATGGGGTCTCACAGAGTCGGACATGATTGAAGTGACTTAGCAGTAGCAGTAGCAGCAGTGGGATCTTGAAACTGTGAAGCATATTCTAGAATTTTTTTTTTTTTTAATCTTGTGAAAAAAGACGTTCAAGACACTTAGCAAAGAAATTAGAAAATTTTAAAATATTATAAATCACTAAAAGTTACAAAACACTTGTAAAATAGGGAAGGAATTTTTTTTTTAATAGAAAGCAAGGAATTGAGTTAAGGAAAGTTTAAGTGACTTGCCTAGGGTCACTCAAAGCTAGTAAGATATGGGGTCAGACCTACCCAACAGGTTATTACACAGAGTACTTTTATGATCTTATCAAACTGAAGCCATGAATATTCAAAAATGATAATGTCCCCAGATTCTGCCATATTCTGAAATTCATGAACATTGTCATTTATGGCGACTCAGATGGTAAAGAATCCACCTGGAATGTGGGAGACCTGGGTTCGATCCCTGGGTTGGGAAGATCCCATGGTGGAGGGTACTTGCCTGGAGAAACCCCATGGACAAAAGCCTGGCGGGCTACAGTCCACAGGGTCGCAAAGAGTCAGACACAATTAAGCAACTAAGCACAATGTTAATATTCTCTTTTATCTCACAATTTCCAAATAAGATCAGCTTTAAGAATTTTCCATGGCATTTCTTCACACACACAAAATTTTTTTTGAATTCTTCATAGGAGAATATCTCACATCTAAGGATAAGTAGAAATCAAGATTCAGAGATGCCTGTGCTTGTGCCATGAAGCAGTCTTCCTCATCTTTTAGGTAAATTCCTGACTTGTGCCTAACACTGTCTCAGAGCACTAGGTTAAATGCTGAGTTCCAGAAAATTGCAAATAATTACATGCCCCGAGCCTTATAATGTTAAACATTGAATGTTAACTTGAAGATGGCTAAGGTTCAATGTGGCACTATAGTAGTGTCAATAGCACTTACTATACTTGATTTTGGGGAAAATTTTTTTTCTACCAGTAGCAAAAATAACTGTCAGCCATATGTGTATGCATATAAAATTAAGTACTCTATTTAGAAGTATATGTCTTAGCAGCAATTTGCTATTGTTTGGCATATTTTATTAAATTAAGACAATTTTCCTAATGTGGCACAGAGGGTTAAATTTTTCACTAATAGAAAGTTTGGAACTTTGGTTATAACACATATATTGGCTATACTACATATAATAACATAATTTTTTTCTTGCTTTCTTTTAAGTGGCTTGAAATTTAAAGACACAAATTATTTTAAAACTTTTATTTTTATATTTATTTACATTTAGGAAATTTTTTTTTTAGTTGAAGTGCAGTACATTAATTTCCCAAAAAGACATCAAGCAACTAATCATAAATGCACATTTATAAGGATATACATGGTAACAACAAATATTGACTGAAATATAATTGCGACATAATTTATCAAGAACCAGCAATAAAATGAGTACTAAAAGCTACATTTACCTTGAAACTTTCATGTTAAATTTATTTTACTCTTTCTTTTGATTTAGGAGTTAATATAATAACTTTTCTGAAATATGTGAATGTTTAGTGATGGTCAAAAAATTATCTAGATCAGTAAAAATTAATTTTTGAAATTACTTGGGAACATATATACTATGTATTTTGAGATTATCTTCATTATTATTGTTTCTTAAAACAACAAGTTAATAGTTAAGATAAGACTCATTTGTTCAGTTAGTGAAAAAAGACAGCTTTTCTTCTCTGACAATAAATCCTGATCAAAATGTTGTCCCTGCCAAACCATTACCACTTATTAGCTGTGTTAATCTGAGATAGATGGTCACTTAATCTCACCCAAATTTCAGTCTTTTTCTTTGTAGAAAAGATACTTCTACTAATAGCAGAAGAAAAAGGTAAGATTTAGAAATTATGTTCCATAAACTACCTGTTCTACCCATGGCTCTCAATGCATGGTAGACCTTAGTATATAAGATCATATTGCATTAGAGAAGAAATATATTATTTGTCTGAATTTAAAAACCTAAGAAACCTTATCTATCATCAAATACTTTAAGGTAAAACAATCTAGAACTCCACACCACTTTCTATAGTAGGAATAGAAACATAAGTAGTAATGACTAAGAAACTTTTAACAACTTTACCAATGTATGATTGATATACAAATAGCTGTACACATTTAATGTATACATGTTATTTGTGTTAAGTTCATAGATAAATACACATGGTAGAATCTGCCTGCAATGCAGGAGATCAGATCAGATCAGATCAGTCGCTCAGTTGTGTCTGACTCTTTGCGACCCCATGAATCGCAGCACACCAGGCCTCCCTGTCCATCACCAACTCTCGGAATTCACTCAGACTCATGTCCATCGAGTCAGTGATGCCATCCAGCCATCTCATCCTCTGTCATCCCCTTTTCCTCCTGCCCCCAATCCCTCCCAGCATCAGAGTCTTTCCAATGAGTCAACTCTTCGCATGAGGTGGCCAAAGTACTGGAGTTTCAGCTTTAGCATCATTCCTTCCAAAGAAAGCCCAGGGCTGATCTCCTTCAGAATGGACTGGTTGGATCTCCTTGCAGTCCAAGGGACTCTCAAGAGTCTTCTCCAACACCACAGTTCAAAAGCATCAATTCTTCGGCGCTCAGCCTTCTTCACAGTCCAACTCTCACATCCATACATGACCACAGGAAAAACCATAGCCTTGACTAGACGGACCTTTGTTGACAAAGTAATGTCTCTGCTTTTGAATACGCTATCTAGGTTGGTCATAACTTTCCTTCCAAGGAGTGTTTTTTAACTTCATGGCTGCAGTCACCATCTGCAGTGATTTTGGAGCCCAGAAAAATAAAGTCTGACACTGTTTCCACTGTTTCCCCATCTATTTCCCATGAAGTGATGGGACCAGATGCCATGATCTTCATTTTCTGAATGTTGAGCTTTAAGCCAACTTTTTCACTCTCCACTTTCACTTTCATCAAGAGGTTTTTGAGTTCCTCTTCACTTTCTGCCATAAGGGTGGTGTCATCTGCATATCTGAGGTTATTGATATTTCTCCCAGCAATCTTGATTCCAGCTTGTGTTTCTTCCAGTCCAGCGTTTCTCATGATGTACTCTGCATATAAGTTAAATAAACAGGGTGACAATATACAGCCTTGATGTACTCCTTTCCTATTTGGAACCAGTCTGTTGTTCCATATCCAGTTCTAACTGTTGCTTCCTGACCTGCATACAAATTTCTCAAGAGGCAGGTCAGGTGGTCTGGTATTCCCATCTCTTTCAGAATTTTCCACAGTTTATTGTGATCCACACAGTCAAAGGCTTTGGCATAGTCAATAAAGCAGAAATAGATGTTTTTCTGGAACTCTCTTGCGTTTTCCATGCCCAGGTTCAATCCCTGGTTTGGGAAGAAGGAAATGGGTATGCACTCCAGTATTCTTGCCTAGAGAATTCCATGGACAGAGGGAGCCTGATGGGATACAGTCTCAGTCAGTTCAGTCACTCACTTGTGTCTGACTCTGCAACCCCATGGACTGCAGAACGTCAGGCTTCCCTGTCCATCACCAATTCACTGAGCTTACTCAAACTCATGTCCATAGAGTTGGTGATGCCATCCAACCATCTCATCCTCTGTTATCCCCTTCTCTTGCTTTCAATCTTTCCTAGCATGAGGGTTTTTCCAATTAGTCAGTTCTTCACATCAGGTGGCCAAACTATTGGAGTTTCAGCTTCAGCATTAGTCCTTCCAATGAATATTCAGGATTGATTTCCTTTAGGATTAGCTGGTTGGATCTCCTTGCAGTACAAGGGACTCAAGAGCCTTCTCCAACACCTCAGTTCAGAAGCATCAATTCTTTGGCACTCAGCTTTTTTTTCTAGTCCAACTCTCACTTTCATACATGATTACTGGAAAAACTATAGCTTTGACTAGATGGACCTTTGTTGGCAAAGTAATGTCTCTGCTTTTTAATATGCTGTCTAGGTTGGTCATAGCTTTATCTTTCAAGGAGCAAGCGTCTTTTGATTTCATGGCTGCAGTCAACATCTGCAGTGATTTTGGAGCCCCAAAATAAAGTCTGTCACTGTTTCCAGTGTTTCCCCATCTATTTGCCATGAAGTGATGGGACCAGATGTCATGCTCTTAGTTTTCTGAATGTTGAGCTTTAAGCCAACTTTTGCACTCTCCTCTTTCACTTTCATCAAGAGGCTCTTTAGTTCTTCCTCACTTTCTGCCATAAGGGTGGTGTCATCTGCATATCCGAAGTTAATGATATTTCTCCCAGAAATCCTGATTCAGGCTTGAGCTTCCGCCAGCCCAGCATTTCTCATAATGTACTCTGCATATGAGTTAAAGAAACAGGGTGACAATATACAGCCTTGATGTACTCCTTTCCCAATTTGGACACAGTCTCTTGTTCCATGTCCAGTTCTAACTGTTGCTTGTTAGAAATCTGCATACAGATTTCTCAGGAGGCGGGTAAAGTGGACTGGTATTCCCATCTCTTTAAGAATTTTCCACAAATTTTCTTAATTTCTCTTTAAGAAATTTTTGTTGATTTAACTTCAGCTTTTTTTTTTTTGCAAAACTTTCTATAAAAGCAATCCATTGAATTAATTAAAGTATGGGGCAAAATAAATTTTGTAAGTTCTTGATATAAAGCAATTGTCTTAAATGATGTTACACTTAACACATTTACACAACTTCATCTGTAATTAGACGGAAAAAAAAGAAGTAAAGATAAAAGAAAAGAAGTCTCAGCATGGATGATGTGAAACATAAAAAGGTTATTTTTAATTGCATTTTACAATATTTTTTATTCTTTTGGCTACAAAGTAGAGCAGCAATACCCATAACACTAAACTGCAAATGGCTTGTTATTGTTCCAACTACTCCTTCAAAATTCAGTGTATTACAAACAATATTTGCTAGGGACATTTTCTTTTATTTTGTGGAAAATGGCCATAAAAGCAAAGATGGTTCCTTTGAGGTACATGATTTGTTATATTACTTTATATACTTCTTACTTGAGATAGCAAAACAGTTTAAACTTTGAATATTACACATAAACACAATATTTTGTTTAAACACTGTTTGTTCATTATAAATAGCTATTTTATGTAAAAGCTTTTAAGCACAAGTTTAAAAGATTACCAATTTTTTTTTCTTTCTATTGACAATTTGGCGGAAGTCTAGACTATATTTTAAGAATGTGACAGCTAGGCATTTTAAAAACCAAAAAGCTAGGAAGTTTACCTTTCAAAAACCCAGCCAAAACCAGTCAGAATGCCCGTAAAATTGTTCAGAACCAAGAGAAAAAAAAGGCAACAATTTGACCTCTATATAAGAAAATCAAGGCAATTTTCACACCTGTAAATAAACCAAAAAAGATCCATGAAAGCAGAGAAAAATTCTAAATCTCAAGATAACTGTAACAGCTACATAATACATGTGACTGGAAAAGGTTATCTTCAAGAAAGGTTTCTTGGAAGCACATAAATCATAGAAATAATTATCTCTGTGTGGTGACAGGGGCTTAGGAAGTGAACTACTTTAGGAGAATCCTCCAGAGATCCTCAACCAATTATGAGCCACACCACTATTCCTATAAAAGACAAAATGGTTTCTCTAGTTGAGTCAGCCATACAAGTGCAGTATTCAAAAGAAGAAATGAACTGTGAACAGAAAGGCTAATATAATATCTTATTGATATGAAATAAATACTTAATGTCTAGTTTTTTCAAACATGGCTTGGGACCTCTTTTTTTTCTAATTTATTCACTGAAGTACATTCTTACAAATAAAAATAAGCAGGCAAGCACAGAATGTTTATTGGACAATACAACTCTTCTACAGTTTTGTTTTTGCTTTCATTTTTTCATATATTCATGTTGGGGCTCAAGGCAGGCCACCCCAAAATATGACACAATGGCATACTGATTATTTTGAATACAGTTACTCAAGAAATGGCCAATGCATAAAGGACACCGACCCTCCTTTATGTTTAGCTGTAGGTAAGGAAAAAAAAGTCTCCTACGTGAAAGGTGCACTCTATGAATCTGATAGTAGAAGGGCACCTCTATGGTCAGAGATCAGGAATTCAAGCCAAAAAGCCCCCAGAGTAATAAGTTACCTTGTTACTTCTTTAATTTACTACCACAGTTCAAACTTTGTTTAGATTCTCACCACCTGCACACCCAACACTTTTCTTTGTCCTGTCAATTCCTCACAAATTTATTATTTCTTTGTCTAAAAAGCATAGAAGTTGCCTGCTTCGGCCACTTCTTAGGTCCCTTCCATTTCTATGAGACCTCTACATGCACAAATCATTATTTTTTTGTTTTTTCTCTTGTTAACCTGTTTTGTGTCAATTTTATTATAATCCCAGCCACAAGAATTACAGAGGGATAATGAGGGACACTTCCCTTCCCTGATATTCATATAACCTAGCTATTCTGTGGCCACCAAACTAGGTGTTTAGGATATAACGAGTTTGAGCCCCTGTCTTCACAATTTGTATATTCTAAGATGAGACAGAGAGAAAAATGAAAATAGATGTTGTTTCACATTGTGAGGAATATTATGAAGATTTTCATCATGGAGTACTTCCTGCATTTAAACTAAAATCTGAGGGATGAGTAAGAAATTACCATGGGAGTAAGGAGTAGAGTGTTAAAGGAAAATAAAATAAAGGAGAAAATGAAAAATTGAGGACACTAAATAAATCCAGATTCACAAAGGTGAAGAGGGCAAAGAGAGCTAACAGTGGCAGAAAACCAAAGGGCTAGAACAAGTGGCATTGCACGGTGGAATTATGAGCTTGTACTTCAGGACAAAGAGAAGCTATTAAAAGTTTTCACAAAACAGTGGTATGATGAAACCTGCAAATTTTGAAAGATCTCACTGGCAGATATGTGGAAAATAAATAGGAAGAATGGGAAAAAATACATGAGTTAGGAGGCCATCATATTTCAGGTAAAATAGAATAGTAGCCTAAATTAATCTAAGGAAAATGGAAATATGTGAATAGATTATAGATATATTTTAAAGGTTGGAATTAACAGATCTCCATAACTGATTGTTCACTTTGTTCTAAGATAGTGCTGTGATTTTTCTGACCATGATTCTTTATTCCCTTAGGTCTGCCTGTTTTACTGAGGGACAAATTTAAATGTGGTTCAAGTGTAAATTTCAAGCGAGTAGATCTAACTGGTGAACATTTTGAAAGTAGTTGTTATCTACTATCCAGTTTCTTTTATGCTTAAGAAAAGTATTGTCTCTCTTAATTTAATGTACCAGAAATGTCTCTACTGCAATTGGAAAGGAAAGATAAGTGGATAATACGTGCTGAAATGGAGGAGAGCATTAGACTTCCTAGAGCTCTTTTTTTTTTTTTTTTTTCCATTCTAGTGTGTTAGTTCTCATCCTTTGGTCATCATGGGACTGTCTAGCCTCTATGTATTCTTTCCTCAAACTTCTGTATTTTGTTCTTTGACTCCTTTAGTGAGCAATTATAGTGAAGACTGACTTGTCCTAGAGATCCCTGGGATGGAGATATTGTGAGCTTGCAAAGTGTAAGTGATACTTGCCTTGGATTAAAGGTGGGGTATGAGGAAGGACTGTGCCAGCAAAAGAAGGCTAATCTCCAAGCCCCCACAATCACAGTCACCTGGAGGAACAGAAGCCAGCTAGGACCCTGGATTTTGTCCCTCTCCCATCTTCTTCACTTACATACTGCTCGGTCAGACATCTGATAATCTTAAGGGGAAAAAAGATGAACTCACAGAGAAGAAATATGAAGCATCTGAGGGGTGTGAGAACTTTGGTTAAATAGAAAAAGGGAAAAATGTATATGATAGGAGTCAAAATTAATAGGGTAGAACAAAAATAAATTTAAAAGCACAGTAAATTCCATCAAGGAGATAAAAAGAAAACTGGATATGAAAAATGTAATATATGCGACATAGATTTCAATAGATGGAGAGATGGAAAATGTACTCTATAAAAACAAGCTGTTAAGTTAGAAGATCAAATATGGATCTCTCACAGGATGAGATCAAAGCATGGAAATAATAACTGAAGAGCTAAGACAGAATTTCTCAGCTTTGGGACTATATATATATGGAATGGATAATGTTTTTGTTGTGAGGTGAATTCTTGTGTATTATGCGATGTTTAACAACATCCTCAAGTCTCAACTCAGATGCCAATATTCTTCAAATTCTAAAACCCAGAAATCTTCAGATATTTCCAAATGTCTCTAAGTGACAAAACGTGCTAGTGTAGAACCACTAACATATTTGGATATGAGATATATACAAGTGGACATAACTGTCTTTTATGAGTTTCAAACACTGAAAAAAATAGAGGTAAGAAAGTACAGAATTAAAAAAAAAAAAAAGAAAGTACAGAATTAAGAAATATGAATTTTCTTGACGTAAAGTAGAAACATTATAGAAATCGCTCAGGGACTACCAAACAATAGTGATTAAAAAACCTGTATTATTATATATTATGATTAAAAATTTAAATATCAAATCAAAATTTAAATTATAATAGCTTTCAAAGAAAGAAAGACAGTGAAGTCACTCAGTCGTGTCCCGACTCTTTGTGGCCCCATGGACTACCAGGTTCCTCCGTCCATGGGATTTTCTAGGCAAGAATAGCATTCAAAAGATAAAAGCAAATCACCAAAAATTAGCAAGTATTAATCATTCATGTCAAGGAGTGAATACATGTAGGCAAGAAAATCATACTTTCAATGTTTAAGGAAAAGAGCATGAGCTAGAGATGCAATTTTCAGCTGAAAAATAACTAAATCTGAGGCCAAAACATGTATGTACTCTAGTATAAAAGATCTTAGGAGGCGTACACAGCAGATCCTTTTGAAATAACATTTAGAAGATATTGCCAGCATCAAGAACAATAAATCTAAGACACAGAAATGAAATATGGGGTAAAGATGTTATTAAGTTTGCTACTGTCCAAGTGAGCAAGACTAATAATAGAGCATATTCATAAACATTCAGAATGAATATTTCAAACTATACCAATGTGATATGTACAAAATGCATGAAGAAAGGTGCATTTTGAGGAAGAGGGGTTAGACAGTGAGGTAGATTCTTTGTGAAAAAATGAGCTTCTGGCAGGATGATTCTACTGATAAATGCCAACAAACTCTTTAAGAAAAGATCTCAATTTGTTCTAGAAGATTGAAAGAGGAGAATCACTTAAACAAATGGCAATCACATAAAATTGACACCAAAACTAGATAAGTAGAAAAATAAACCTTAGACCAATTTAAGTTGTGGTCCGAGACTTAAAAATTCAAAACACTAATAATAGAACTACTGTATGACCCTGCAATTCCAGTCCTAGGTATATAGCTGCAAAACATGAAAACACTAACTCAACGAGATCTGAGCACACTGATGTTCACAGCAGCACTGTTTAAAATAGCCAAGACAGGGAAGCAACCCATGTGTCCATCAATACATTACTGGATAAAGAAGATATGAATTATATATATCCCACATTATATATTTATGCATGTGTACACACACATACACACATACACTCACACACACACACTGGAATATTACTCAGCCATAAAAAGAATGAAATTCTGTCATTTGTAGCAATGTGGATGGACCTAAAGAATTCTATGCTTAATAAAATAAATCAGAGAAGAAAGACAAATACTATACATTATTACTTGTATGGGGAATCTAAAAATAATAAAAATAATACATCTAGCAAAACAGAAACAGACTGACAGGTATAGAAATGGACTAGTGGTTATCAGAGAGGAGAGGGAAGGAGAGGAAAACTATTTTTATAAAACAGATAAGCAACAACAATATATTCTATAGCAAAGGGGATTATAGTCATTATTTTATAATGACTTATAATGGAGTATAATTTGTAAAAACATTGAATTGTTAGGCCAAATATCTGAAACTAACATAATATTGTAGATCAACTATACTTCAATTAAAAAAAATATTACTATAGACCTATCAGAACAGCTGAAATAAAAAATACTGACAAACAAACACACATATACAAAGTTCTAAATAAAAGTCTAAATAAATGAATATTATAGTGCATTTTTTAAAACTACAGTGTGGTGATGTACATTTTATATCAGAAACACAAGGATGACTCAACTTTAGGTTATTTGTAAGTATAAATATTTACATCAATGAAGTCAAAGGAAAAAAATCAAAAGATTATCTCTTTGTATAAAAAGATTTTAGGAAACTGAAATATATTCATTACATAAAAAGAAAAGTATTAATAAGGGTTAGAATTAGACTTTGATAACTTGGTAAAGGTCATTGTTAAAAAGCTTAGTAAATATAACATTCAATGGATAAATTGAATGGATAAATTTAGAGAGCCTCTTTCTAAGATTAACAACAGCATAAGGATAGTCCACTATCATCACTACTGTTTAGCACAGAGCTGGAAATCCTAGATAATGCAGCATAAGTCAAGGAAATTAATGCAGCCCCTATTTTGGGAACAAAGAGCTATAACTATAGTTTCACTAGTTATTATACTTATTTATATAGACAATTCAAGATAATCACCTGATCATTATACTTAAATAGAGGGCCACAGTCCATGGGGTCGCTAAGAGTCAGACACGACTAAGTGACTTCACTTTCACTTTTCACTTTCACGCATTGGAGATGGAAATGGCAACCCACTCCAGTGTTCTTGCCTGGAGACTCCCAGGGACGGGGGAGCCTGGTGGGCTGTCATGTAGGGGGTCACACAGTATCAGACACGACTGAAGTGACTTAGCAGCAGTAGCAGCAGAAACCTAAATATCATTCTTTATATGAGCAATTAACAATGAAAAAATGTAAAATATCATTTACAATACAAAGATAAACTACAATTAACCTTTGTAAAAGTATATTAACCTAAGGAAAATATGACTTGTATACATGGAAGTTTAAAATTCTATTAAATGACATAAGAATACTCACCAAATACAGAGACATTCTATGTTGATATACAAAATGATCTAACACTAGAAAAATCTCAGTACTTCCTATGTTTATTTATATATAAACCATTTCAATCTAATCCTCAAGGATTTTTAGGAAAATTCACAAATATTATCAATTAAAATTAATTTTAATATTGCATATGCATATTTGCTTCACTGTTTAGTTACTAAGTCATGTTCAACTCTTTTGTGACTCCATGGACTTCAGCTTGCCAGGCTCCTTTGTCCATGGGGTTTTCCAAGCAAGAATACTGAAGTGGGTTGCAATTTCCTTCTTCAACTATGAAGAAGAAGAGCAAAAATAGTGAAAACTGACATTGCCATACACTGCTGCTAAGTCACTTCAGTCATGTCTGACTCTGTGCGACCCCATAGACGGCAGCCCACCAGGCTCCCCCGTCCCTGGGATTCTCCAGGCAAGAACACCGGAATGGGTTGCCATTTCCTTCTCCAATGCATGAAAGTGAAAAGTGAAAGTGAAGTTGCTAAGGCATATTAAAAAGCCATAGCAATTAATACACTGCTGTCTTACAGTTATAAAATAGAGTAGAGAAACAAAACTGATGGCCTAGAAACATACAGTCTATGAAGCAAAAACAGGATGAGCTGTTCAATTAACTTTATCAGAAAAATAGTGTCATTACATGGAAAAAGAACCCCTAATCACAGGTGAAACATAAAAGTTAACTTTAAATGGGGGAAATATCAAAATATGAAAAGAAACACTTACATTGATAGAAAATAATATGAGAATAGTACTAGAACTCTGAGGCAGGAAAGCTTCCTAAAATGATTGTATATTATAAATACTTAAGATAAAAATAGGTATTTATTGCATCATAATTATAGATATTTCAATCAAAGGATATCACTGGAAAAAATAATGGATGGGAAAATATTAGAAGACTATATTATTAATCCCTAGAATTATAGGGGATTAGCAACTCTTCTAAATTCCCTGAGAAATATAGAAAATCATATAGAAAATATACTATATTATAATATATATTATACTATAGTATAATAATATCAAACATAATAACAGTTGCTGAAACCTTGCTATCCATCAGTAATGCCTGTGTTTTCTATTTAATTACTTAATAACATTAATAGAAAAGTCACAGAAAGGGAAACCACAGTGACCAATACATATTTTGAAGAGATACTCACATTAGAAAATATATAAATGCAGCTAAAACTATTGATTTCTACTTTATACACATGAATTTGGCAAAAAAAAAAATTGCCAGGCAGGAATATACTAAGTTCTGGGTATGAATTCAATGAGGACTCATATATTATAAGCAGACTATAAAAGTACAGCCATCCTAGGAAAAACCTGGTAAAATTTCATGGCAGTATATATGTATATCATCCACCAATGTGATTCTTGGGAGTGCTACATGATGAAATATGAAGAAAGCACTTAGATAACACAACATAATGATAACTAGAAACACAGGCTCCCAATCACACAGTTTCAATTTAAATGCTGCAATTTTCCAAATTATAGGTTTTGGACTTGGCCAAGATTTTTAATCTCTTAGTATCAATATTAAAATTCATGAGCCTCTGCTTAGTCATGTCAGACTCTTGCAACCTCATGAACTGTTGCCCCCCAGGCACCTCTGTCCATGGAGACTCTCAGGCAAGAATGCTGGAGTGGGCTGCCGTGCCTTCCTCCAGGGTATCTTCCCAACCCAGGGATCAAACCCAGGTCGCCTGCATTGCAGGCGGATTCTTTACAATCTGAGCCACAAGGGAAGCCCAAGAATACAGGAGCAGGTAGCCTATCCCTTCTCCAGGTGATCTTCCCCAACCAGGAATTGAACTGGCGTCTACTGCATTGTAGGTGGATTCTTTACTAGCTGAGGTACCATTAAAATTGATAAATGGAAATAATGGTAGCGGTTAAAACAATATGTAGAGTACATCATGAGAAACGCTGGACTGGAAGAAACACAAGCTGGAATCAAGATTGCTGGGAGAAATATCAATAACCTCAGATATGCAGATGACACCACCCTTATGGCAGAAAGTGAAGAGGAACTCAAAAACCTCTTGATGAAAGTGAAAGTAGAGAGTGAAAAAGTTGGCTTAAAGCTCAACATTCAGAAAACGAAGATCATGGCATCCGGTCCCAACACTTCATGGGAAATAGATGGGGAAACAGTGGAAACAATGTCAGACTTTATTTTTGGGGGCTCCAAAATCACTGCAGATGGTGACTGCAGCCATGAAGTTAAAAGACGCTTACTCCTTGGAAGGAAAGTTATGACCAACCTAGAGAGCATATTCAAAAACAGAGACATTACTTTGCCAACAAAGGTCCGTCTAGTCAAGGCTATGGTTTTTCCTGTGGTCATGTATGGATGTGAGAGTTGGACTGTGAAGAAGGCTGAGCACCAAAGAATTGATGCTTTTGAACTGTGGTGTTGGAGAAGACTCTTGAGAGTCCCTTGGACTGCAAGGAGATCCAACCAGTCCATTGTGAAGGAGATCAGCCCTGGGCTTTCTTTGGAAGGACTGATGCTAAAGCTGAAACTCCAGTACTTTAGCCACCTCATGCGAAGAGTTGACTCATTGGAAAAGACTCTGATGCTGGGAGGGATTGGGGGCAGGAGGAAAAGGGGATGACAGAGGATGAGATGGCTGGATGGCATCACTGACTCGATGCATGTGAGTCTGAGTGAACTCCGGGAGTTGGTGATGGACAGGGAGGCCTGGCGTGCTATGATTCATGGGGTCGCAAAGAGTCGGACACGACTGAGCGACTGAACTGAACTGACACAGCAAAGAGATATACTAAATACACTGGAGTGGGTACCTATGAGGTACAAGATTGAGAATATGGGGGAAAAAATGAAGGGAAAAAGGGAAAGAGTGAAAAGAAACCACAGTAATAACAAGAACTGTTTTGCATGGATGGATAATGACAATGTTTCATCAACCAAGATTATGGTCAACTCATACTTATTACCCTTTGTGTAACTGAAGAATTTCAATAAAAAAAGAAGAGAAAATGAAGACTGCATATCTTTAAATGATCACAGTGGTGAATAACTGTAGATACTCTGAAGGTTTTAAAAATGTATAATTCTCTATACTATTTGCAATCAGTCAGTCAGTCAGTTCAGTTGCTAAGTCATGTCCGACTCTTTGCAACCCCATGGACTGCAGCATGCCAGGCCTCCCTATCCATTACCAGCTACCAGAGTCTACTCAAACTCACGTCCATTGAGTCAGTGATGCCATCCAACCATCTTGTCCTCTGTCGGCCCCTTTTCCCCCACGTTCAATTTTTCGCAGCATCACGGTCTTTACCAGTGAGTCAGTTCTTCGCATCAGGTGGCCAAAGTATTGGAGTTTCAGCTTCATCATCAGTTCTTCTGATGAATATTCAGGACTGATTTCCCCCAGGATGGACTGGTTGGATCTCCTTACAGTCCAAGGGACTCTCAAGAGTCTCCTCCAACACCACAGTTCAAAAGCATCGATTCGTCTGCACTCAGCTTTCTTTCCAGTACAGCTCTCACATTCATATATGACCACTGGAAAAACCATAGCTTTGACTAGATGGACCTTTGTTGGCAAAGTAATGTCTCTGCTTTAATATGCTGTCTAGGTTGGTCATAACTTTTCTTCCAAGGAGTAAGCGTCTTTTAATTGCATGGCTGCAGTCACCATCTGCAGTGATTTTGGAGCCCCCCAAAATAAAGTCTGTCACTGTTTCCCTCTCTCTTTGCCATGAAGTGATGGGACCGGATGCCATGATCTGTTTCCTGAATGTTGAGTTTGAAGCCAACTTTTTCACTCTCCTTTTTTACTTTCATCATCAAGAGGTTCTTTAGTACTTCCTTTCTGCCATAAGGGTGGTGTCATCTGCATTATCTGTAGTTATTGATATTTCTCCTGGCAATCTTGATTCCAGATTGTGCTTCATCCAGTCTGGCATTTCACGTGATATGGACATGGAACAACAGACTGGTTCCAAATAGGAAAAGGAGTACATCAAGGCTGTATATTGTCACCCTACTTATTTAAATTATATGCAGAGTACATCATGAAAAACGCTGGGGTGGAGGAAGCACAAGCCTCAATCAAGATTGCTGGAAGAAATATCAATAACCTCAGATATGCAGATGACACCACCCTTATGGAACAAAGTGAAGAAGATATAAAGAGCCTCTTGATGGAAGTGAAAGAGGAGAGGAAAAAGTTGGCTTAAAGCTCAACATTCAGAAAACCAAGATCGTGGCATCTGGTTCCATCACTTCATGGCTAATAGACAGGCAAACAGTGGAAACAGTGGCTGAATTTATTTTGGAGGGCTCCAAAGTCACTGCAGATGGTGACTGCAGCCATGAAATTAAAAGACACTTACTCCTTGGGAGGAAAGTTATGACCATATTAATGTTAAAACCAGCATATTCAAAAGCAGAGACATTACTTTGCCAACAAAGGTCCATCTAGTCAAGGCTATGGTTTTTTCAGTGGTCATGTATGGATGTGAGAGTTGGACTATAAAGAAGTCTAAGCACAGAAGAATTGATGCTTTTCATATGCGCTGTTGGAGAAGACTCTTGAGAGTCCCTTGGACTGCACGGAGATCCAACAAGTCCATCCTAAAGATCAGTCCTGGGTAGTCATTGGAAGGACTGATGTTGAAGCTGAAACTGCAATACTTTGGCCACCTGATATGAAGAGCTGACTCATTGGAAAAGACCCTGATGCTGGGAAAGATTGAGGGCAGGTGGAGAAGGAGACGACAGGATGAGATGGTTGGATGGCATCACCGACTCAATGGACATGGGTTAGGGTGGACTCTGGGAGTTGTTGATGTACAGGGAGGCCTGGCATGCTGTGGTTCATGGTGTTGCAAAGAGTCGGAGACAACTGAGTGACTGAACTGAACTGAACTCTGTATATAAGTCAAATAAGCAAGGTGACAATATACAGCCTTGACATACTCATTTCCCTGTTTGGAATAAGTCTGTTGTTCCATGTCCAGTTCTAACCATTGCTTCCTGACCTACATACAGATTTCTTAAGAGGCAAGTCAGGTGGTCTGGTATTCACATCTCCTAAAGAATTTTCCACAGTTTTTTGTGATCCACACAGTGAAAGGCTTTGGCATAGTTAATAAAGCAGAAATACATTTTTTTCTAGAACTCTCTTGCTTTTTCAATGATCCAGTGGATTTTGGCAATTTGATCTCTGTTTTTCTGCCTTTTCTAAATCCAGATTGAACATTTTCAAGTTCATGTTTCATGTACTGTTGAAGCCTGGTTTGGAGAATTTTGAACATTACTTTACTAGCGTATGAGATGAATGCAATTGTGTGGTAGTTTAGCATTCTTTGGCATTGCCTTTTTTGGGACTGGAATGAAAACTGACCTTTTCCAGTCCTGTGGCCACTGCTGTGTTTTCCAAATCTGTGGCATATTGAGTGCAGCATTTTCACAGCATCATCTTTTAGGATCTGAAATAGCTCAACGGGAATTCCATCACCTCCACTTGCTTTGTTCCTAGTGATGCTTCCTAAGGCCCACTTGAAAATTACTAAATCAGCATTAGGAATTATTTAAAGGACAGTTAATATGAGGAAGAAAATGTTGATTTACTATGTTTAATGAAAGAGTACCCAAGGTAGTTTTCAATTGTCAGGATATACTTCAGATCAAAAAAATGAAATAAAAGTCATTGAACATGTAAAGCAATAATTTTAATGATATTTTATTTTATTTTATTTTTTTAATGATATTTTAAAATCAAACATATGCATAATATTCCAGCTAGTAGGAAATTTACTTTTTGCTTCCAGAAATCTTGTGACTCATTTTGAAGGAATGAGGAGAGAGAAGTGAATTAGCATTTTCATTTTCCTTCTTTTGTGGTAAACTGCATGCTAGGCACTTCATATATATTATTTATCTCAGTTAATCCTATTATAAACTTTGTGAAATTATGGTTATTTGAGTTTTACAAATACCTCAGGGTAATTTGACAACTTGCCTAAGGTTATACAGCTAATACTTTCAAGACATGGTTTAGAACACAGGCTAATTTTACTCTAAAACTTATGCTTTTTAAATGTCAGTTCTCGTCTTTTTGTATATGCACTGGAGATTCTAATTAATGTTTTTAAATGAATTCATTATATAACCCTGTTGTTGCTGCTCCAAGAATCTACATATGTGGGTTATGACCTAATTCATTTCCTGTAAAACATAACATCCTATCAGAATATGACGCAAGATTATACAATAAAACCTGCCATGTCTATTCCTGTGGGGAAGACAGATATTTAATAAAACAACTTCAGTACAAGGGGTGAGAATTTCAGAGGAATTTCTACTAGATACTTCTGTCAACATTTAAAGACAGCTTCCCCGAAATACTAGCTCAAATTTTTGAGGTAGTAATAACCACTGCATTTGTTTTGAGGTAGTAATAACCACTGCATCTGTATACCGTATTATATATGATGGTAGAAGTAAGGAATAATAATCTTTGTTAATGCTTAAGATGTGAGAGTGAAAGATCCAAATCTTAATCAATTTATCATACAGTTTAGCTGATCAGAAAATTTCAGTATAACTCAATTCAGCCCAAGTCAACTATTCTCTTGTACTTGACCTAGATGCAAGATAACATTAGAATTTTATGCATACTTTGTGACTTCAAAGATATATGATCAACCCTTTTGCTTTTAATTTATTGGTCTATAGATTAAATATTTTGCAATCTTGTTTACTCAGGTTTAATTTTCCCATTTGGAAAATTTAGTCAGTTCTTAACTGACTAAAAGAAAAAGTAAGCAGAGAGCATTTTATCACTTTAATGCAACACTTGCAATTTGATTTAACAATATGATAGATGAAAGGATGAGGTTATTATATCACAATGCATTTATCATCTCTTACGAATGCTCACCTAAACAAAATTAACACTGAACCATTTCCAGTGAGGTTTCTAAAATGACTCGCTTGCCAAGATAGGTTTTTAGCTCATAAATAACATTGGTAGAAAAAGATAAAATCATTAAATGATATAAAAATGCAGTATCAGGAAGCACTGGATGTGGACATTAAGCACACTGTTCAAAATGGTATCCTCAAGTGTGCAAATCATTTGTCAGTATGACAGTACCCAGCCTGTCATCACAAGACAAAGACAATTAACTTTTCAGATTATTTTGATATCTAGCAAAAATTACTGCTCAAGAAAACTCAAAGCTACTGACATCCATGTTAAATAATTTCATCATTAGAAAATGCACTGATTTCTTACTACTATATTTAAGAATCTCCACTACGAAAGAAATATATATATATATATATATAATATATATATTAGTGATCAATGCAAAAAATTCTAATGTGTTTAATTAAATTTATAAATTTTCTGTCTTTCTAATAATCCATAAATGCTCATGTAAAAACTGTTCTTAATTTGATTATTTGACTTTTTAAAAAATATCTCTTTCATGGTAGAAAATGGTATTTTTCTACATCTGCTCTCTCCCATAGAATGCAAGGACAATATCATGTATAGAATAGGAAATAGATATATACTCATTGAATAGATGAGTATTATCGCCCTCTTTCAATAAAACAATATAACACAGCTTTTAGTATCTAGATAGTTTATCAAGGATTCAGCTTTAACCAATGTCACTTAATTTTCTGATCAATTCCTGAATACCTTTAATATATTGATTTTTGTATTCTATTGGGAATTTTGAAAATATCATCAATTATATGTTTACAACAGTAAATTAAAAGTCATGTACTTGATCCTTCAAATTTGCTCCAGTTTTAACTTGCATCACTTCATGGAAAATATGTGGGGAAACACTGGAAACAGTGACAGACTTTATTTTTGGAGGGCTCCAAAATCACTGCTGATGGTGACTGCAGCCATGAAATTAAAAGATGCTTACTCCTTGGGAGGAAAGTTATGACCAACCTAGACAGCATATTAAAAAGCAGAGACATTACTTTACCAACAAAAGTCTGTCTAGTCAAAGGTATGGTTTTTCCAGTAGTCATATATGGATGTGAGAGTTGGACTAGAAAGAAAGCTGAGTGCCGAAGAATTGATGCTTTTGAACTGTGGTGTTGCAGGAGACTCTTGAGAGTCCCTTGGACTGTAAAGAGATCCAACCAGTCCATCCTGGGGGAAATAAGTCTTGAATATTCATTGGGAGGACTGATGCTGAAGCTGAAACTCCAATTCTTTGGCCACCTGATGTGAAGAACTGACTCATTTGAAAAGACCCTGATGCTGGGAAAGATTGAAGGTGGGAGGAGAAGGGGACAACAAAGGATGACATGGTTGGATGGCATCTCCGACTCAATGGACATGAGTTTGCATAAACTCTGGCAGTTGGTGATGGACAGGAAGGCCTGGTGTGCTGTAGTCTATGGTGTCACAAAGAGTCGGATACGACTGAGTGACTGAACTGAACCAAAGTCTTTAATTCTGCACAGTTGCTAACATCAGATTTCCAAGATAAATTATGAGGAACTGTTATTCTTCTCTCCAGTACTGAAGCTCCTTTACCTTCTATGCTTTTAGATTAAGGATGTTGGGCCAGGGGCAACTTTAGAAAGATGCTCCTCCACTGTCATGGGTCATCTGACACATTTGTGAAGCCACTTATTTGTAGATACCCCAGGACCTCATCATCTCTCTCTTCTATTGTGTCATAAGTTTCCCAACTTGTCTCTGGTGAGTCTTCTATTTGTTCTTTACAATATCACTAGAATTATCTTCCTAAAATGTATTTGGAGCATTTTGGTTTTCTTTTCAAAAATCTTAAAGGTTTTCCATTTTTAGGGAATCAATATAAAATTCCTTAGCTTGGCCTTGAGAGATCTCTACAGTAGAGTTCCAATATATCTTTCCAACAAGACTTTATTACTCTCTTCAGTCTCATCTTCTATGTTTGCTTAACCACTTTATTTACCAACACTCGGAAATTTCATGGCATTTCTGTTAATAATCATTCATTTATGAGGTTTTTCCCAACCAGGAAAACTGTTCACCTTTCCCTCCTTGATCATGTCTACCTATTTTTGTGAACTTTATGAATATGTATTGAGTAACTCAAATGACTTAGATGATATGATTAGGACTGTAATTGCTGATTAACTGGAAATCTTTATTAAAGTAGACTCATAAGTACATGATATTAGCCTAACTTAAACATTCTGTTTAAAGTCCACATATCTATATTCACTTCAGAATCTTTTGTTATAAGGCCAAGACTTCTTTTTTTTTTTTTTTTTTTTAAAGTGTGACCATTAGCAGTTTATTTTAATTCCATGGGAACTCAGTTTCTTTTTTTTTTTTTTTTTTTTTTAAATTTTATTTTATTTTTAAACTTTACATAACTGTATTAGATTTGTTCTTTTTGAATAGGCTTTTGATTAGTTTTATCACATAAACACCACCCAATAATGTACCTTCTTGTTTGAAAAATAGTGTGGAATTACCTGTAAATAACTTGAATATAGAGTCTTTCAAAATGTTGGTGATTTTCCCCCTATACTTTGTAGTTGTCATGCCCACACCTGATTAATAGCATCTTTAAAATGTTTCACCTTTTTTGTTTTACTTTTCAAATCATTCAATATAATTTTCTTATAAATAATGAACTTTTTTCACACTTTTTTTTTTCATTTGATATACTATATAGTAGTGTTAGTTGCTCAGTCGTTTCTGACTCCGCGACCTCATGGACTGTAGCCTGCCAGGCTCCTCTGTCCATAGGATTCTCCAGGCAAGAATACTGGAGTAGTTTGCCATTTCCTTCTCTAGAAGATCTTCCTGACCCAGGGATCGAGCCTGGGTCTCCTGTACTGCAGGCAGATTTTTTACCATCTGTGCTATAGGGTTCAAAAGTAAAAATGCCATTCACAAACATAAGAATGTTATAGTTGATTTGGAGAGAATATATCCCACTAGGTGTAATGCCTTTGGCATTGCTGGTATGCTTATTCAGAGAATGAAGATAGCACATTGTAAGTAAACAGCAGGTTGGTTAATTTTTATACTACTATATGCCAGGAAATTATGACAGCCACTATGAATACAACAGTTGTACCAGTTACCTATTGCTGCAAAATAACTCAGCAACTTAGAGGCTTAAAACAGCAATGATTGTATTTATGCACATTGTTCAGCAATTTGAGCTGGTCATTGAGTTTGCCTGGGTCCCTCAGGCTGTTGCAATTATTGTGTAGTTAGACAGTGGCTGAATAGTCTTAGAGGGTCTCATTCAATTTCTTATTTGCATGTATGGAATTTATGTTGGCTAAGTTTCTCTCTTCATCAGTCTTTCATCCTCAAAGAAGCTATTCCAGGCTTTTTGACTTGGTGGGGGGCGGGGGTCAGAGCAGAGTTAAGATAAGTTCATATAAAACCCCTTGAGGCTTATGACTATAAAGTGAAGTCGAAAGTGAAGTCATTCAGTCGTGTCCAACTCTTTGCGACCCCATGGACTGTAGCCTATCAGGCACCTCCGTCCATGGGATTTTCCAGGCAAGAGTGCTGGAGTGGATTGCCATTTCCTTCTCCAAAAATGCTGTGTTATTTTATAAGTTAAATTAAGTCTTACGTCCAGACTAGACTAATAGAGTTAAAGAAACAGATCTCAACTCGTGAAGCAAAGAGGTGCACTATCACTTGAAAAAGGAGTTTGCATAGGAGAAGTGTGTAGCATGTTTTGCAGTCTTCCACAACAAGCAACAAAGCAAACAGAATCCTGCTTTTACAGAAATCAGTGAGATAAAAAGGCAAGCAACTGCTATAAAAAATAAAATTAAGGGGCACTATAGAGCACTGTAGGAATCTATAGCAGATCTACCTCTCTAGACCAGTGGAAAATAAGTAAATAGAAATGTAAGATGCAAACTGAGACTTCTTAAATGAGTAGGGATTATTAGATTAAAAAAAATTGGAGTGAAAAGCTTTTGAGTAAAGAAACATCAGGGCATGCAGAAAGGCCTAGAAGCAAAAGAGTGTGGAGGAGAGAATAGAATGTTCACTGTGAGGAGGGTCACAAACTGGAGGTAGGGAAAACATGGAGGGTGGCAGAATATGAACATCAATGATAATTATGTTAGAATTTAGTTCTGAGTTAATGAGAAGCTACTAACCGACCAGAAAAATCAAAGTGGCATTCAGATCAGCAGTTTAGGAAAACCACTCTGGGTTTATTACAGAGCAGAGAGTGAGGTTTACGAATCTGGAGGCCAGGAAAGGAGACCCGTTAAGTCCTGAAGAGGGGCATAGGTTTACCTCTGGCCAGCAGCTTGTCATTGAGTAGGCACTGTGTAATTGGTCTAATTAAGTTACCAGCTTACTTTTATCACTGGGAATAGGAAAAACAGTAACATAGTATCAGATTCCTGTATTTAGTTGACAAAGAAAAGTTAAGAGAAGATCCATGTTAGAGAAATATGTTAAAGGAGACTGGACCATTTGAGTAATAATTGATCTCTTAATTTTGGGGGTGCTGGTAGTATTAAGATAATTTAGGGTTCAGATTATTAACATTAGGCTGATGACTTACATGACTGTTTTTTCATTAGCTCATTTGGAGAGTGGGAGATGCTTAACTCATTTGGAAAATTGAGACAAAAGGAAAATTCCAGGAGTAAAGTGTGATTTTTATCCAATGACTGCCCTTTCATAAATCTCATAATATTAGAAAACATGCAGTCTTAAAAACAAAGAAAATATGTTTCTTATTGTTCATTTTTACAGAATACTTTTTATAATACCTTGATACAAACAATAGAGATCATTTTAAGTTTTAATGACTACGACTGGAGCTACTAATAAGCATGTAGAACTTAAATGATTCTTAGAGAAACAACTGCTATTTGA